>NW_009648444.1:901510-952979 GCF_000708025.1 Charadrius vociferus
CCCCCCCGGCCCTTCTGCTCCCTGCGATTGCAAACGGGGTTCAGTAACTATATTTACAAGAGAGATTAAGGGAATGGTAAATTTCTGCCTCACCTGAACACCTACCTTTCATGCAGATGAGCATTAGATTGCTTCCTTTGCAAGCTGCCTGCTTTTGAGGAAGAGGACTACCGCTACCCCCTGTGTTTCGCTGGAATAGGCACATTCTGGTCCCGTAGCAAAGCACGGAAGGAAAACGCTCTCAGAGTTCGTTATTTTCACAAGAAAGTTCTGATTACAGCAGCAGAGCAAGCAACAAGGCTTAACCCTTCTCTAGTCAGTCATTTGTTTGTTACCGCCTCATCCCAGAGAATCCCCCTCTCTGGGCAGAAAAAAGAAAAAAAAAAAAAGACCCCACCTGGAGTACTGCATCCAGCTGTGGAGTCCCCAACATAAGAAGGACATGGACCTGCTGGTGCATGTCCAGAGGAGAGCCATGAGGACGATCCAAGGGCTGGAGCACCTCTCCTATGAGGAGAGGCTGAGAGAACTGGGGCTGTTCAGCCTGGAGAAGAGAAGGCTCCGGGGAGATCTTACTGCAGCCTTCCAGTACCTAAAGGGGGCCTACAGGAGAGCTGGGGAGGGACTTTACACTAGGGCATGTAGTGACAGGATGAGGGGGAATGGATATAAACTGGAAGAGGGCAGGTTTAGATTAAACATTAGGAAGAAGTTTTTCACTGTGAGGGTGGTAAGGCACTGGAACAGGTTGCCCAGAGAGGTTGTTGAGGCCCCATCCCTGGAGGTGTTCAAGGCCAGGCTGGACGTGGCCTTGGGCAACCTGGTCTAGTGGGAGGTGTCCCTGCCCATGGCAGGGGGGTTGGGACTTGATGATCTTCAAGGTCCTTTCCAACCTGAACCATTCTATGATTCTACAAACCTCCACCTCACAGCTGTTTCACATTCAGTACAAACCACTAAAGCACATCAGCCCCATGGCATTAAAGCAGGGAGACCTGCAGGAAAGCGGTGTATTCCTCTGCTTTCTCTGTCCTTTATAACGTTCCTCCAAAGCAACGCTGCACAAAAAAACCCCAACTTCGCCTGATTGTGACAAAAAGATTTTAGAAACTGGGCTGTTGCAGATCTGAAAGACTGTTTGGAAAAAATGGAAAAAATCCAAAACTGATTGCACATGTGATGATGGCTCTGGGGGACCAATGAGACCCCACTTGTGTCCACCTTCCAAGCTCTGGTAGGGAAACCTCATGCAGCTGAGATCACGGAGCCACTCGTTCCTGTCTGAGGGTTAGTGCAGCCTGTTAAAGTGAGAGTGGGCCCAGGGAAGGGCAGCAGAAGCTACACTGCTAACAGGCGTTGACTCCCAAAGGTGTTAACATATGGTACAATCCCTGTGTCATAGGGATTCCCTGATTGGGAATCAAGACTCGTGTATTTTTTTACCTACAGGCCAGGAGAAACGAGGGAACATGTTACTAGTTCGGCCTTGCGTCACTGCCAATTTTAAAATAATGACTTTGACTCTTTGAAAAACCTACCCTACATTTACCTTTCACACCTTTCAAACTGCCTCAGGAGGCAACTTCTGCTTTGTTTGCTAAGCAACATGTTTTGTGTCTTCCAATTTCCACTCTAAGTACTCACTGTTCACTGTAACTTTGTTTTTTTCCAAATCATACCTCAAAATTTATCTGTAACATACTTCACTTCTAAACTAACATCATACATAATTAACACTCGAAAAAGAAAAGTCTACCTAAAACTGTCATTGTATTTATTTTTTCATACACATTGCATACAGTAAATATAAAAACATCCTGTGAAGTATCACTACAGTCACAGATACCATTAAAATAGCTATAAAATGCAGTGAATGGTAACTTTTCTTGAGGGCAACCACTAAAGCAAGGTCTGGAGCTGAAGGCTCTTCAAGAGGGAGAGCTTTTAACTTGCTAGTTCCCAAACTTTTGCCTATTTTTTTTTCCCCCCCTTGTGTTACCAATGTAGTTGGTAACAAGTAGTTAGATTATGTTAACTTGAAACTAGCTTGGAATGAGCTTTCTTCTTCTGTGGGATGCAAATAAATCTCTTCCCTTCTGGTATCTATGTGCTCCGCCAATAGGAAATGGCACTTCAAGGAGAGTGATTTATGCATGCACAGTATCAGGGTTCTTGTCTTCGTATTATACATACATGATTGGCCTCGGTTCCAGTAAGAAAATAGTTATGAAAACAAGCAGATTATTGCAGACTTGAGACTTATGTTTCAAGTCATATTCTTAGGGACATTTTTTAAAGAGGAAACTATTTACTGAAATAAAAACAGAGGGAGTTCTAGGGAAATGTGAAACTAGAAGGGAGTAAGAGGGACACTGGCTGCAGTGTTTCTGAGTGGCAAAGGGTCTGTCTTAAACCTCAGGACAGTCATTTCAAATCTTTGTTGAGGTTTAAAAAAACAAAACAAACTTTAAGGTGGGACAGAAGGACACAGATGATCTTCTGAATTAAAAACTTTTTTCCTTGGGCAAAATATCAAGCTCTAGAACTCCAGACATGTCTCACCAACTGGAATGTCAGGGGCGCAAAAACTGCAAGAGCAGAGATCTCTACCTTCACCACAGGGAGGAATGTGGCCAAAGGTGCCATGCATCACATTCCAAATACATTCAGAAGGGGAAGGCACACAGCCTAATTACAGGGTGATCATTGGCCAGCTATGAGAGTCCGATGACAAAATGCATCGGGACCCCAATTATAAGATGATGTTTGTTCCCATCACTCAAGGAAGCAAATATGCTTAGATGTAACTTCATTTGTGATTACATGGAAGGCAGAGCTCTTTTCATCATCCTCTGTCTTGTTTCCTTCATCATAGTTCCTTTAACACTTCCTTGTTTGTTCACAGGTACCTTTCCTGAGTTGCAGAGTAAGGGAGAGAGAGCAGAAAAAACTTGATGTCGTAACTCAAAGTCCGCATCTCTACAACAATACTAAATCCAGGACAGATAGCTGGAAGCTCTCTCCTCAAGACAGTTCTATGTCGTCCTCCTTCACTAAGCAGGATTTCCCCCTCCCACTTCCAGCATCGCCCTGGAACAAAACTTTCCAATGTATCTTACTTGAAAACCAACAGCTAAAGGTTTTTCTTTTAACTATGGCATACTACAGTTCAAAACAGAAAATACAATGGAATAAGATTACATGATACATCTTCCAAAAACGTCTCTACTGAGAGATTTATCTCATATGTAGTGATGAGAAGCTGCTGCAAAATCTCTCCTCTTCAGCAGCAGATACGAGCTATGATCTCGAGCCTTGCTTGCAGAATTCCAGATCAGGCCATTACAAGTCATAACTAAAAAGCTTGAATTTTCCCCAAAGTCAAAAGGACAAAACCCAAACTCCTCTACTTTCATGAAGAGGGGAGCATACAAAGCTCTTTTGCTCCTTCCAGACATGGTAAGAGCACTCTGGCCATTCAATGTAAAGAAAAACTTTTTCACCAGGGAAAACTATGCTCCCTCCTAGCACATGGAGAGCAAAAGAAATCTCTCTTCAAAGAATGGAAGAGGAGCTTATTGCAAAATGTTAGCTCTGCCAGTACTAATATAATCCTCCTGCCCTAGCAAAGGAAGAGTGAGATGAGACCTATCACTGACTTGCATAGAACATAGACAAAAGCTCTGAAGTTTCTATAGGGCAGTGGAGCATGCCCATAAGATTTCCTAAATAAACTGCTGGAAAGCATGATGCCACATGGGAAAAGACCTGGAGTCCAATTACAGAGATAAATTCTTACTCAAGGAATGAGAAGTGCTTAGACTATGTGTAGGATTGTAAATTACACTCTTATTAGAGTTGCCAGGCTGTCTAAATTGCACTTGGAGCATTAAGTCAGTAGAGCACAGACCTGAGTCGCGATAATGGGGAAGTTGCATCATCCACAGTCGTCATTTTTTCCTCCCTCTTCTGAGACTTTTTACCACATCTCATTGTTTGCTGAGACGTTCTAGTATGCTTTCTCTTGCTTCTAAATTTATGTTTGATGCATAAATTCTTACAAAGATAATTATTGCATTTAAGAGTTTAATACAGGAGTGACACAGGGTCGTGTGACAGGCACAAAAGTCTCAGACAACTATCACAGCTAAGCAGTAAGCTATTATTTGGGCTGGCATCGCAAACAAAAACATGGCTTGCACTGGGCAGGAAATCAGCATACAGAATATGGTTCAGAGTCTATCTCCCCAAAAAGTTCAGGCTAAGAAAGAACTGGCCCAAGAGGGAAAAGCTGCAGCTTGACATTTAAATAGACCTCAGTGTGATAACACAGGCCAGCTCACTAGGAATTCACATAGCATCTATGGCAAAGACTGTTGTTTGAGTACATTAATTAATATTAAAGTCACATTCTAGTTATGGAAGCAGCACATCAGTTTTTAATTTCATGTTCCCACTACAATTTCAGCAGCCACCAACACCAGCACACCTCCGCAAGGAGGAGCCTTCCTTACAACCCCAGGAGAGTGTGGGGTCCCAAAGAGAAGAGTCACGCTAGTTTCTAGGTCCCTGTCACTAACATCTTTCCCGGGGAATAAAATGAAGTGTATATTCCCCATCCCCCGAGGTGCTGAGCACTCAGAACCTTGCAGGAACAGCCAGCTGAAACAACAGGAGCAGCTCATATCGGGAGATGTGAATGCCAGGGGCATCCTTTGAATCCTTGCTGAGCAAATTTATTTGTGAATAAACAGCTGTGAATCCCTGTTTCAGGACAAGCCGTTGCACAAGTGTTGCCGCTGACACAAGGGAGGCGGTGGGAGAGTATAGGGACAGGGCAATCAGCCTGAACTGCCACTGAAGCTACAGCTCCAGGGAGACATACACAACTAACGCACCAGAAAAAACATGGGCAGAGATCTCCCATTTAGGGTTTCCTAATTCTGGAGCCATTCCAGGCCCAGCTCCTGCTCCAGGCAGGACAATCTGTCACCAGAGAGCAGTAGCACAATGGAAAAGTTCAGCTGTTCCCTCTTCCCTTGATACACCATCCGCATCGGGCAGAGCTTCAGCCCATTTCGGGCTCTGGCTCCTTTTGCACCCAGAGAGGGAGTCAAGTCTTCAGTTTGGAACCTGCAGTATGAGAAAGAGCTTAGAAACCCTTTATTTACTCAAGTGTTTTTCCTCACTCAGGCTTAATGACCTCTGACCTCTAGACCTCTGAATGACTCATGGCTTAAAATGTGAACACATGTAAATTTAACATCATGGGTGTGGGACAGAGAGCAAGGGCTGCTCAGAACACAGCACAGCGTGAGCCGTGTGCTCAGGGGTCCTCCGTGAATCCTCTGCGTAAGTACTCGGTGCGAGTAACTGAGGGTTAGTAATAGCTATGCACAGCTCGACACGCTCCTCTCAGATACACAGAAGACACCACGGAACCAAGGTGAAAGAGTGGAACTGAAATAAATAAATACTTTACAGTCCAAAACCTGCAAACAGCAATCAAATGACTCCTCAAACAAGCACAAACATTGGTTATACCAGAAGAAACCATGCACACCTAGATACACAGTGGGTTTTTAGTTTTTGTTGTCATTTCACATTAGTCATTACAAACACCAGAGCTGAGCACAAACTCCATGAGTGACCACCATATTCATTCTAAAACTTCTGACATCCTGTTTTATGCAAATATTCAGGGACCTGAGCATCTGCTCCATCCCCACTCGTCCCAGGAATATAACCACAAACACCAGTGTATTTTCCCTGTTTGGGTAACAGTTCTCACTTCCCCTTGAGGTGATATCATGTTATCTGCCCTGTTACTGTTTAAGGCTCAGGAAGAAAGACTGCCAGGAGCACGACAACTTGTTGGGAGAAAAGTTGGCTTCTAAGCCAATTTACATTTGATTCATGTAAAATTCACAAGTTAAAGCTGAAGGACCTTCCTAGAGGTCCTAACTCTTGCTTCAATAAGCCCTGCCTAGACCTTTTCCGCAACACACACAGTTTCTGCAAGATTATGTCTACTTCTAGTTACTTTTTAAGGCAAGTCCTACACTCCAAAGTAAGGAGCTGAAATATTCTTCCTGCTACATTAGGAAACTGCCACCAAGGCGGGAAGATAGTTCACAGGCTTATGGGTGGTTTTTTGTTTGGTTTTTTTTTTGTTGTTTGTTTTTCCTTGTTTGTTTTTTTTTTCTTTTAACTTCTCCGTGAAGCTATATAACAGAACTTATTTTTTTGATAACACACACTTATTTAAAGAACCAGGTATTACTGTTAACAAAGTTCACTGTAACTAGAAGTCAGGATGAAAAAGAGTAGAAAAGGGAAAAGGCTGGTAATACCCACCTTTATGTAAATCAGTTCATGCAACACTGTTTGCGATAGTTTTGCATAGTACTAGGCATCCTATCTCAATTATAGTCTTAGCAGGTGGTGTGAGAAGACACACGAACATCATAAAAAATTTAAACATACTGAGAAACTGCAAGCCTTAGAAAGCAAATTAAGGAGAGGACATGATAACCACGTATCAAAGAAGGAAGGGTATAGAGCAGTTTGGTATTTCCTATTCTCCCCAGCACAGGAAGCTACAGAGCATTTGGCAACTTTCAGAAGTAAGAAAAAATTCTATTTTTCTTCACAGGTCATTAGATCGCAAAACTTTTCATTAGAAGAAATTATTCAAAGGTCAACAATACTGTTATTCTGATGAGCAAAAATGCCAACAAGCTTTCATGTGTCAAGCTGATCTCTAAATACATAAGGTAGAGTCGCAACTCGGGGTAGGAGAACCTGCGCACTAGGGATCTCTCACGTTTCACCCCAGACCATCCAATATCAGTCACTCTGAAAGGAGACAGGATGCTGCAGGAGGTGGCTGGGCAACGCCGCTCGATGATCTGGCTGCGGTTTGGCAGTGATGGAGCAGCTGACAGACCCCTCACGTGCTGCTTTTCTCAACGGCTGCGTTCCTCCTGCAGAACCGATCCATCCCATTCGCACTGCTAGAGATGCCACAGTCCCGGCTGCAGAGGCACTTTCCACACCTTTTCCAGGAACTTAAACTTTCAAAATACATGTATGAAAGATTTCAGGCTTGGTCTCCAAGAACAAAGTACGCTTTTGGGTAAACAAAATATTTTTGGTAATTAGAAATAATAGTTTGGATGGGGGAAAGGGGAGAGCTTGGGAACTCAAATGGCTTTTTATTTTGAATAAAAATATAAGGCACTCGGAAACACACAAGAAATTGCTAAACTCCAACATTTGGATAGACAGTCAAAGCACCAATCTTTCAGAAGCTCTGCACGTGCTCAGCAAGCTGGATGAAGATATCCAGCACACAGACCAGTGGCTCCAGTTCTACTTTTACTCCTGGCTTCGCCTAAGCTCTACTTCAGATAAGGAAAGCACTGTATTCAGCTGCCAAAGAGACAAAGAAAAGCTGAAAGAATTCCTTAGCTACAGATGATTGCTACACATTTTATTCTTTTTCTCTTTGCTTCAGCATTAGGTCATCAGGTAATTTTTAGTAACATTTTGTATTCAGAAAAGCTGGGATTTACAGCCTGTAGAGTTTTTTGAAAGCATCATACCTATAAAAGTTATTAACAAAAGACAGTATTTTCCCCTAAATGATGTTCTAACATTAAATCTTTTGTTAATTTTTTCAACATCTTTTCAAACAATTTAAGAGAAGAATCACATTTCCTATGGCTAGCAGATTACCAACATGATTAATTATCACCAACTCTTCCTCATGCTTGAGGATTCTTGTGCCAGTAAACACTTCACTCAAGAATCCCAAAAAGCCTCAGTGTCTTACAAGCAGAGACTTTCTACTCATGTTGATAAACACAAGAAAAATTATACTACTTGCTAGCCAAACAGTACTTCCTTCCAACAGTCTCAGCCTTTTTAAACCTGTCACTTTTCTTTTCATGGCAACATGATTAAGGGTGTAATTGGAGATCTGTACTTGCTGATGCCTCTAGGGTGGTGTTCTCTTCACATCTGAAAAAAATCAAATACAATGCACATATGTAGCTTTAACAAAATATAAACCAGAAAATCATAAAGGTGAACAGGTGCAAGAAGAACAAGATTAAAAACTCATTCTCCTTTTACATTTTTTTTTTAAACAGGTTCTGAAATATTTCCAGGAGTTCTGTCATCTCCTCTATTTATCTTCTGTAGAAGTGTGCAACTGCTAAAATCTTGTGCGTGACTGATATTCCAAGTTAGGCAGGTCCATCACTTTAGCTAAGGACTTTCAGAGGAAAATAAGAATAAATTCTGTGAGGTATTTGATGTTTTTCTAGTTATCAAAATTGTAAAGGAAAAGACAAAGGCCCTGCAAGTGGAAATTGGTAAGAATTCAGGATTGGAGCATAAATTGAAGAAGCACCTATAATGTGGTTATTTGAATTTTCATTGCTCTCGTAATCTCTTTTACATGGCACTAATCATGTGAGAATTCTCTTGCTGCACTCAAACAAGTAGGATACTTTTGGATTTTTCATGAAAAGGCATCATCAGTAGCTTGCAAGGAAAAACAGAATGTTCAAGAGACTTCAAATCCCAGTTATTTGCAATAGTTGAAACCACACTTTGCAGATTCCTGCTTCTGAATAGAACATAATGTCAACTTAAGTAAAGGCATGCAAGGCTGCTGGAAATGTGCTTTTTTAATTCTAGGAACCAACAGATAAAGAAAGAAACATCAATAAATCATTACAGTCTGCCTACCCCACCTTGAAAATTCCAAACACGAGTGTACCGAAAAAAACCTGTTATGCTAAATCTTAGAATTATCTGGGTCCAACAGGCATTAGTATTACATTCTTCTAGTTACAACTTAACCCTTGTGATTCTGAAAGAATTGTTTTCTACCTCGTTTATGAAAAACTAAGAAGCAATAGTGTATGTAGACACCCCTTTACCCTTTTTTAAAACAGAGTAAAATACTAGAAGGAGTAGGTTCAAACAGATGGTTCAAGTTCAATATAATTCTATGAGACTGTTTTTAAAATTTAAACTCAAGGTCGGTCAGAATGGAGATGTGCTCTACAATTCATAAAAAATAACTAGATTGCCTGTGCTGTGTAATAACTTTACTGAACAAATAGCTCTCAAGATGTACTTTTCATAATTTTTATATACAAAAACCATAGAAGAATAAAGCTTTAAGTAATGGTTTTACAGAATATGTTGCAATTAATCACGGCATAGTATGTTCTCAGCTATTCAATACCAAGCTCACAAGTCAGAAGCATCTATCATGGGGCATTTAAAATTGTAACATGCTCTTCTCATCTTTGCAATTACAAATGATTTTTAAGATGCCCCACTCTTCACCAGCACTTAGCTTTCACCCAATGCAAATTAATCTACAAACAAGTACAGAAATCCTGGAGGTCTGATTCAGGGACAACATTCAGCATCGCCTCAGACATTTATTACATGATAAATTAATTTACTAAATGGAACGTTTCTCTTAAGTAATCTTTGGGTAACTTAAACACATTTAGTTAAGGACAACACACAAATTTAACTTATAAGGTATCTTCTCCAAACAATGAATTTGTGCTAACATGCAGAATAACACCACTTGCAGAATTGAATTAGTGC
This sequence comes from Charadrius vociferus, assembly GCF_000708025.1. NCBI lineage: Eukaryota > Metazoa > Chordata > Aves > Charadriiformes > Charadriidae > Charadrius > Charadrius vociferus. The sequence continues at coordinate 911,153 of NW_009648444.1, forward strand.
AGCTTTTAAAACATGTGCCATCCATAGCTAGTACTTTTTTTCTTGCCTATTTGATTCAGGGGATATGGCAGTTAAAATGCAATGTTAGCATTTTCAAGACTACTTTAAAATCAAATGTAATCACACTAATCATAATTTACTTTCTTGTACTTAATTATTTCATTGTAGTCACATTTCATTGTAGTCACATTTCATTAAACCAAACAAATAAACAAAGTTCAGAATAGTAAGTATGACTGACTGTGTTTCAGGAATTATTTCTACTGTGCCTCTATAAAAAAAACAACCAAAACCATCCCAATTTAACAACCAAATTTAAAAATCTAGGATAAATCTACCCAAAAGCCCAAACCATTGAGTTACCAAAACATTAGCAAGAACAAGGTTTCAGAAAGATGCAACAGTGTGATTACATTTTGAATTTTAATACTTTAAAGCCTTTACTTTCACTGATGTAAGGTAATTAATTTTTACACACGCGCATCCTTTTTTTTCCCTTTAGATCACAGCAGAAATCAAATCATTACGTGTGAGTGAATGACTACTGATGCTTACTCTAAATGGCAGACAACACAAGTTACAGAAACCTGGAGAAAGACTACAGTAGTTTACAAAACCTAAAACAAGGTTAACAGATATGCCTTCTTTAGGTTAATACATAAGAAGGGTTTTAGGAACTATATATCAATAGCTCATTTCAGACTATGCAGTGTTTTCTCCTCCCTTCCAGAGGTCTGTGAAATAAAGTGGTAAACATGTTCTCTTCAATATTCAGTTCAGTAAGAGTTTAGTTGCAAAAAGATTATACTTGCATAAATATAAAAACACATGATAAAGCAAAATATTTTAATTAGTAAGCCAATCATAAATAAATTCACCTAAAATTAACAGAAGAAGCAGCTATGTTCTTTCTACATGGATACTTTTTTTAGCATGTTTTAATAGTCAACTTCATTGTCTAGCCTGGGACAAAACAATTCATCATTGAGCACTCAACAATTCTGCACACTGAGCTAAGTCTTTTTTTTTAGTTACATTTTTTACATTTTCTTTACAAATGTAATACGTATGTACATTATATATTTCATTTCTACAACTGATGTACTTTACTGAAACTCTACAACTTTCACAGAGAATTTGCTGAAGTCTTTAGTAAATGTGAATCATTCCTTTTAAAAAGAAATTCATATAAACAACCAACATACAGCACTGCCCTTTGACATCTCTGATAAGAATTTGGATCTGTAAGGGCTACTATAATAAATGTAAGAAAAAAGGTTTTACCTAATTGTACATTTCATTAAGAAATATCATCCCACATAGCTACATAAATTCACCAGCTTGCAATAAACAGAGCACCATACCGCTGCACAACTGGAAACGTGTATAAACCAATTTAAAGTTTACTAGTGAAACAGCTTCACCACTTCTAGTACTTTTAGACTGAAGTAAATCTGCAAAATTCTTTTGGAAACGTGTACTTCTTTCGCTGTAAAGCTTCCAAGACAGTGCTGGTCACTGTATATTGTGAAGAACAAGTATCCACTTTGTAATTTCCCATATGCTTCTCTTGACCCATGCTTCTATCTGAAGTCAGGATTTTTCTTCTATTTATTCCTTGTTCACTTACAAATCTGCTGTTGAATATTAAGTAAGAATTCATAATATGAGAAAGCTGCTTCTGTCCGATCCTCAATTAAATGCTGAAAAAATTCAGTTTTGGCAGGGTTCTCATCTCTGAAAGAGAGGAAGATATTTTAGTCCAAACATTGAGCAAAAAAAAAAGTCCACTGTCAATTCAAGCAGAGGCATAAGTTCTAATGAATTGCTTACGGTCCTTTCAAGTCTAAATTCAGTCCAAAGATACTATTGCAAGTAATTACAATTGCAAGTAATCCAGAGTTCAGTAAAATCTCTAAAGTTTGTAATATACTATCAAACAAGAGCATCTTTTAATAAGTAAAAAATCATAGAAAAGTGGGTGAAATAGCATTTAAAGTGTCTTGTAGGAGCACAAAAAGGAAATACAAAAATTAGTTTGTTTTAGAAGTTAACAAATATGCTAGTGGCAATGAATTCTAAAAGAGTTAAATTAAATCCTGATAAAGATGCAACTAATTCCTACCAATAAAACTATTAGCTGAATTCTGCATTAGTTTCAAAGATGACCTTTGCTGCTGAGGGGTTTTACATAACAGCACAATATCAACTGGAAAGAGGATGTTATTCAGTTTCTTCCAGGTCACATATTCCCACTTTTCATCACTGTCAATTAGACATTGTAAACACAAGATGCCAATAATTACTCATTATTTAGCAGTAACACTTACTTTATTACTTGAAGAACTGGACTTAAAGGTCTGCTGTCTCTAAGCCATGATATAAAAGATCGTGTCCTTTCTGAAGAAATTGCATCTACCTCAGGAAGCTGTGTCTGGTTGAAGGGAATTGAAAGAAGTTATCTTTTATTATCAAAACTGTTTTAAAAAAAAAAAAAGGTCCTGATAGTCATAACATGACCCAAACCACAATTTCTATTAAGAAATTACCAACCATAGATTACATATACACATTTTTTCTTCAGCTTAAAGTACAAAAATTCAGTAATATCTGTTCTGTAGTAAGCAGTACATCTTTAACTTCAACTGCCTTTTAAGACTAGAAAGCAAGCTCATTTAAAAAGTTGTCTTTTCAAAATGCTGCACAGTTTTCTTCCCTTTATCTTGACCTGTCAATCAAGTTCCTACACGTTGCATTTTGCATCACTGAAAAGATGAACACAACATGAAGAAGTGAAACCTGAACTGCAAGCCAGTTTCAATGCAAACATTACTGTTTGCGTCTGGTTGGGGAATGAGCTAAAAAAACAGAATTCAAAAAACTTGAGCCATTCACTCAGCTAAATATCCCAACTCTTAGGCTGATATAACCTTAAGACAATTGATATGACATAAAAGAATTGATTACAGATTTAAAAGTAGTTCTATTGCTACCTTTGTAATAAATGAATGGAAGACATAATTTAAAAGCAAGGATAACTTATGTTAGCTTTGTCTCTCATTTTCATTACAATAAACGCTATGTAACCATTGAAAAAAAAGTCGTCAACCTTCCTTTATCCAAGTTCTTCCTGAAAACTCTCTCAACTAACTCACCAGCTGAGCAGAGGGGACAGTTTTAAAGTGTTAATACAAGCAAAATACAAAGCAGTCCAATTTTATAGTAGTCTTAAACACCACTCTTAACCTGTTCTTATAATTCCCACTTGTCACTTACTTTTCCCCTTCATACTATGCAAGCTTTACAAGCAGGAAATCTCTTCCTATGTGTTTCTACAATGACTAACACATTTTTGGTACTATCATTCTGAACTTTATTCTAGAGTGTCTTAAAAGGGTCCATCCTTACCCGCTACTTGTTGACATTTTGGAATCACCACCCACAGAAGAAGGCTCTTCTTTTTTTAATTGCTGCTCTGTTTCATACTCAAGACTATAGGTACAGGTTGTAACATAAAACCCCCTCCACCAAAACATATATCCAAGGGTCTTTGATGTCCTAATAGCCAAAAGTGTTTCTTTTTAACATTGACGCAAGGTTTGGAAGATAAGCAAAACTTAACTCTTACCCTTTACTTACAGGCCTATCATGTCATAGCATAGACTTGGTATCTTACACCAGGTTCGGAGAACACAAGGCTTCTGAACACCATGATATCAATAAAATAACTCTAATCTTAACAATTAACACATCTGAACAGATAATTTTTGTATTCATTCTATGAAATTCCATCCTATTCTTGTGAGACCACATGCATTTCCATAAAAATAATAAAAGCAGTAAACAATTTTTTTGGCATTCCACAAATGCCAAAATTTACATATTAACATTCTTTCCTTGAAAGCATTTGACAACTTCTGTCTCCTATGGAGTTGGCAAGAGGCACCCAATAAAACCCCCCTAATTCATAGTTACGTAATTAAAAACTGAAAGTGCAGAAAAAAAATAGATTAAATATAGATTCCAAACATAAGCAGTACACAGGACAGCTCATTAAAACGCCTACCATTTTCTGTGGTACTGATGCATAGTTTGGGTATCCAAGAACATCTTTTATGAAGTTGTTATCACAGTTTTTTCCAATCCAAATGTAAAAAATCTGTAAGATATCAGAATCAGTTTTAGTAAGGGCCTTGCATACATTTTAGAGAGACAAATGGTGATGTAATTGGAGTAATACTAGAATAATACCTTTCATGCCAATGAATCACTTGAGAGCTCCAGCTGCAATTCATATATACATCTCTATATTCATTATTTGTACATTTACTTACTTATAAATACATTGGTAGCATTTGGAATAAGACCATTAAATGTCGAAAAAGACATGCAAATACTGAAAGAATGAGGATGCAGGACACATCTAGATTGGAACACTTAATGCACTAACTTCCCATGCTACCTCCTAAAATGAAGGACCTAAAATTTTATGAACTCACACTACTGTGTCAGTTACTGCACACTGACTTCTAAATCTAAAGAAGTCATAAAAGCATCAATTATGAAAACACATTATAGTATAGTAATTATTTCAGACATCTGGAGAGAGAAGCTAGTTTGACATTCACACACAGCCCGAACTCATACAAGGTCTAAAGCACTTTCTAGACTGCCATTAGAGTAGCATAATGTTTTATCACCTTATTCAAATAGCATGATGCTTTATCCAATTAAGTGTGGTTTTGGTATATTTCTATGAACATCTTAAACTACACAGATTTTTGTTCACTCCCCACAATTCCCTCACTCTTGCGACTCTTACATCACACAAGCCACAAATCATAAAATGACATATTTGTGCATAACTGAGAAGGTTCCTGCATCAGTGAAAAGTGCTTTGTTAGAGAGACTGTAGTACGTACAATTTAATAACCATTAAGAAAAGTTTTGGAAAATGGAAATCCATTGTTTCCCCCCCCCCCCCAAAAAATCAAACCCAACTTAATGTGAACTCTTAGTATATTCTGATCAGTCTAGCATGAAAAAAAATAACCTCTAAAGCCTTAATATGCAACCTCAAAGATACTCCTCTGTTCAAAATATGAAAGCCTTTCACTGGAACACATATTACTGCCAGGTTACCTTGAATGCTGATTCACTACATTGTTATTCTTGAGAGTTGACTGCTTTTAATAATTCAGCATACATTGCTTTTATTTTTTATTTTTTTTTTAAAAAAGGAATGTGTGAAACTGGTAACTTACTGAACCACAATCCATAAGAAAAGCTCCTTCTCTTGTCAACTTCTCTGCAGACAGCTTCTGAAGAGGTGGCTGAGGAACCACTCTGTCATTTACGTGTATTGTAGTCTGTAACAAAAACCAATACTCAATAAAAGTAGAATATAAACAACCCCTATTTTTCATGTTAGCCAGGTAAAATAAAACAGGAAAACACAGTGTTTATCTCTAGTAAAATTTTGAGGATTCTCATGTAACAAAATGCCATGTTAAGATGTACATAATCATTTTAAGCTAACAATTCTAGAATGTCACTTAACCTAAAGGCTACTTTATTACTTAAATAAGAATAATGCAAGTTCATTAAAGTTGTGCATGTAACATTTCTCACGCTATAGATGCCAAAATTTCAAAAGAATTCCAGTGTTTACACTTAGATTTTCTACAACCAACCTCCACAATTTTTTTTTTCATTGCATTGAACTTCACTAGAAATGTTGCAAGAGGAGAGAAACATCAAATTCTACTAGGGTTCACTATTTTCCTGCATTCAAGTAACAAACTTCCTTATTTAACATCCTGCCTGAAGCGACACATGGGTTTGTCCACAGAGCACTATGACTGATATGATTAAACAATCTGGCTGTTAGCAATGATATTATTAAAAACACCCACCCTTCCTCCCCAGCAGCAAAACCAAAAACCATAAAAACACTCCAAACACCCAGTATTTTCAGATTAAAGTTGCTCCCCCCATCAACACAAAAATAGGCTGAATATCTATTAAGAATCTGTGAAGCATTCTGCAAATAATGTAGGGGAAAAAACAGTCTAGGGATTAAGCACATCTCCACATGGTACAAGATTATTTAAAAAAAAAAATCACTATTTTAAAAATTCCATATTATATTGCAATAGATTAGAAGCTTTTGGGGATTTATATGTAATGATGAAAATCAAGCCACTGAATTCCACTTGGGAAAGTTCCAGGTTTCACTCAATGCTCTCAAGAATCAAGCGTTAAGAGAAAAGAAAACCAGCAAAAAGATTTTTAAAAATTCTGTTATATAAATATATGTATCATCGAATTTTTTGAAGAAACAAGAAATTTAAGAACAGCCTCTGTCACAAATACTTTAAACTGAAGTAGTACTAAATAGCAGATTAGCACTCTGTTATACGATGTAAAATGTGGTTTGTCGATTAGTTTCAGTAGGTCAAATAAACCCTACTTTCTGCATCATTCTACTAGAAGTAACTGATCTGAAATCCTTTGCTAATAAAACTGGATCTCCCAAAGACACTGCTGGCTCTTTACAGCACTCGCACATTGAATATAGTGTTCCAGCATAAGTTCCACAAAAAACTTCACAAGGTTAGCTGAAGAAGCTGGCTTCTCAAATACTGGACGGGACTGGGGGGAAGAGTATAAAAAGACTAACTAATCAATTTCACTGAAGAACACTGAGTTTAGACTCGCATGTGTGAGCTTATGAAAGGCCTAAAAAGAAGCTTTGAGACTATAAATAACTCACAGATTGTGCTGAACAATACCAACTGTCAGGGAAACTACTCAACTTACCATATAATCTTGTATGACACTTAAAAACAAACTCCTACATATACTTTCCCAAAGCTAGTGACTAACATGCTCATGAAAACTTACTTTAAAAAACAACTTATTTTTGAAATTACAACTAACTTTGACCTTAAAGAAAAACCCATCTTACTTCTTACTATTAAGAATGCATCTCTTTCCTAGGCTACCTCTGTAAGAGTCGAACTAATAAAACCTGGTTTTGTACATGAAGTACTTCCTCAGTCTGATCATGTCCATCTAAGAAGTACAATTCTGTTTCATCCGCATCAGTCTGAGAAACCACTGGAAGTTTGTTATTGTGGTCACTAAAGCACAGTGAAGTAAAAACACAGTTCTGCTCATGACACACTACTGTACTTGCAACTCAAAACTTGAAAATACATGTTTTTATTTTTTATAACTTACGGAAAATACTCTGTTTACATTACAACAACTTCGATTAAATTATTGAAGCACAACATCAGGTTTAACAGACCATTGAAACTAGACAATGTTAAAAATAGGCTTCATACATTACCTCATCAGTCAGCTTGTCTATTCTGTACAAGTTGGGATGGATCATTTTCATCAAATGAACAAGAGGCTGGCTCTTCATCTGGCACATTGCATATACACGATCATCCAAGCGTGTACTCATGCCTGTTCTAAAAGCTTTCTGTAAGAGAACAGTGTTGTTACTCAAATAAATCCTGTATTTTATGCCACATCTAAACAGTGTATTCCAGATTTTTTGAAAGCGTTGAGCAAAGATGGTAAAGCTTTTCCAAAGAAACGCATCTTATTGAGATGCATTAGAATCTCACTCAAATACAACTTGAATATAATACCTTTTAAAACTAAATCCATTCTCCCTCTTTATTGGTGAATAAAATAATTTCCCACCCACTTTGTGTAAATTTGTATGTGGTTGGGCCAGCATTTCTCATTTTTATTCTTGACAAATGTTACTGGCCTGTAAAACTCACCAATGCAAGATATCACAGGAATAGACAAGCCTAGCAGAGTTCAAAAAAGATACTTCTGTGGATAAGATTAACTCTGGTTTTATATTAGTAAGAATTAAATGTTAAGGAAAAGCTTTGGAGTAGAAATATACTTTCGTATTTTATAGCAGAAACCAGGCTCTCATAGGATAAACTATTTTTTGTAATCTTTCCTACTGGATTTTTCAGATCTCCTTTAGAAGTAATTGGTGAGCGATCGCTTTTAGAAGCACTACAGTGGAATAAGCACCACATTCCGATTCTATGGAGAATATTCCTATAATCAAAGTTCATATTCACTTCCAGAACAAAGCTAAGTACATCAGTTCTCCTCTCCTTGGCTGCCACAAGCATTTTGTTTTCTCTATATCCCAGGCTTTTCTATTATTAACAAAGATAATAAAAAAACCAAACCTAAACAACTTATTTTCTCAGCTACCCTTACTTCTGTCTTTTACACGATCTTCTTGATAATAAATGGTCTGGTTTTCCCCACCATTAACTGCATTGCTTATGCAAGTACCAAAGAAGTCCTAATTGGTATATTAAGAGACTAAAATAATCACTAAGCCAAAGAAAATAAGTTATTATTATTAGGTTTCTTACCAAACTTATATAAAAGGTTTATTCACAATAAGAATACAAAGAACTGTCAGACATGAAAATCTTTAAGTTATGAGATTTATTAATAACAAAACTCTGCAGAAAGTTCATTTTTTAAGTCTGACGTTTGGTAATACAGAGATATTAAAAATAAATAAATAAAAAAATAGTAACTACTTCTCTGTGAACATCAAACTGTGAATGTCAAACTATATCACTTTAGTTTCTGTAATAGATTTCATTGTATCTTCATGGAAACTCTTTTTCCTTCTTGGTACTTTAAAGTACAAAGCATATGCATTGAAAAATATTTGACTTCTTTTTTCTTCATAAAATAAAATTGAAGTAGTACTAATTAGCGGCATCCAACAATATGGGCACCACCAATTAGCTGCCAAAATCTGAGAAATGCCAATGGTTAGAATAGATATATTTTTATTTTAATTGTAAAACAAAATAAGACAAAAATATAAAAAAAAAATCGAAATCAACTAAACGAATAAACTGTTCAGGCACTAATAATTTAAAATAAGCTAACATAGCCATCTTTTATGTCAAAGTCCTATAAGCTCAAAGATGATAACCCAATTTTCATAATTTATAAGAGTGCAGACATTGCTTGACGCACTAATCATTTAAAATAAGCAAACATAGACATCTTTTATGTCAAAATCCTGTTCAAAGATGATAACCCAATTTTCATAGTTTATAAGAGTGCAGACATTGCTTGACCTAGAGCTGAAGAATTCCTCATATGAAACAATGGATTAAGTACCAAACATTAGTCCATTAGATTATACGTACCTGTTTGAGAAGGGCCAAAACATACAGTGGAAACAGCTTGAGGGAGTTTGGTGCTATCAGCATGGACTGCTGCAGATTTGAGGCAGTTGACATGTATGCTGCCAAGGAGTCTACCACGGCATTAACTAAGGCATCTCTTGCATCCGAAAGACTAGATGAAACTGAGCGATCCACAGCTGTTGGGTTAGAAGGATACAAGAAATTACTAGAGTTGGCCTCCTTCATTCCCTTGAATTTTGAAAATATTAGCTGTGCTTTTGAGTGATATTTTAAGATTTTAAAAAAACCAACACACACCTGTGGTCTTAACTTTTTTTAGGAGCAAGAAAGATGATTGCCTATATAGAAACTCACTTTAATGATGCCTCAAAAAACCAGTGTGGCTGACCTCTGCTCCCTACTTCCTACTTTAGGGAGAATTAAAAAAATTGTTTAAAGCTGTGGTATATACTCAAGACTAAGTTTAAATCCTGTTTTAAACCCTTACACAAATAACTTGACTATTGCTGAAACTCTCTGCTGTCCTACATCCAAGATAAGATTTGCAGCAATTATTCCCCCCCCCCCAAGAAATTTCTTCCATTAATTCAGTGCCATAATTACGATTAGTGCAAACAAAGCTTCATCCTTCTCTGCTGAGAAAGGGCTGCAAATCGTTTGGTTGGAGGAAGCCACCTGCTGGACTCAATGCGCATTTAAGACAAGACACAGAAGTACTATTTATTTCTTCTAGTTCACTTGACTATTAAGATACAACATAGCATATACTAAAATGCTGCACAGAACCATACACATTCAATGGCAGAGATCAGTCTGTCAAACAGCTACTTATGATCCGGGCGTAGGGGACAAGTAAGAATCCTCAAACCAGCAACAACAGGACAGAAGCGTAGAAAGTTAATGCGTATCTTGGACACACTGTTGTCAGAAGTTCCCTTTCAGTCTCCAGCAATTCACTAAACTGAATCACTCTGTTTCTTAAGTAATCCTAGAACGCTAAAGTTTGAGACAACAGTCACGATGATACAAAAATGAGAGTTTTGATCCAAGTGTGTTATGATTCTTTGCCCTTCAATAAGCTCTAGAGAACAACGCAAGAAAGCTCCTTTTAAAAGATTAAAGTCAACTAAGTAGTCAGACTAAGGAATATTTCAGTTAATAGTTTTTGCATAACTTTGATTTTGTCATCTTTTGTATTGTCATGCTACATTGTGCTCCACCACAACCTTTTTCTACAGTACCGTGGCTTTATTCACTACTTCACTTAAACAGCTGGCAAGATTAAGCACATGCAAAAAGATAATCGATTCTTCCTGGTCTGCACTCACCCATGTTTGCTAAGAGGCAGACAACTGCTTGTACATCCGCTCCTGCATATACATCAGACAGTGAACTTACTACAGGCAAGCAAAGTGTGTGTACTCGAATTCGACGTTCACCTAATAAAAATAAGCAGAAATCATTAGGCAATAGCTCCTGGTACATGTATATAAATTCAGTCATTACAGCATATCTCCCCTCATCTAAGATGTACTCATTTTGTAAAAACACACTAGTCAGGAAATTGCTGTATCACTATCTCCCATTCCTGTCTCTTAACCTGCTCAAATTCTGCAACGCTCTAAAGCATTCAACTTACAAATCAGCAGAAGTTCATAAACTAGCTTATAACATCCACAATAACAGTCTTGATCCTACAAACGAAGTACATTAATTTCCATCCCAAAATTTTGTGGCATTTTCCATAATAGAAAGTAGCTGCCATTCTTTATGCTCAGGCAATGTACTAGTAACTCGCTCTGATCCATCACGGGTCTGTGACTTTGGACAAAGTGCATGCCAAACACGTTATTGCTTGTAACAATGGTATGCCTTTTAAGTAAAGGAATCTTGCTGAATCAACTCTACATAAGATGGAGATAAATTACATTTTACCATCAAAATAGAGTTTATAAAGATTTACACTATGTCATTAACTGCCAAGCAGGCTCATTAGCTTTGATAAGATTCTCTTAGGGTACAGAGAAAAACAAAATGCTGTGGAACTAACTGTACAAATATTATGTTAGAAAAAGAAATAAAAAGCCCAGCGGAGAATTCATTTGAATTTATTTACCTTTGCTGGAAGTATACAAAAGAGCTGTTTGAAAACAAACCAAAGATGTGTCAGTCAAACTTTCCTCAATGGACATTTGTACTGCAAATCCAGCATCAGGATTGACATTGGCAAGGGACAATAAATCAGTAGATCGTACAAAAAAGTTCCCATGAAAAGTGTGTATTGAAAGACCTAGAAGCAAATTAAATAATTCAGAGTGAGGTTAAAACAGCGTGAAAGACTCCTACCAATAATTAAAATCTACAGCCCTCAAGCTACGTTTAAGAAAACAGTAAAAATACTTATTCTAACTATCACACAGAATCAATTACATGAATCATTAGACATTTCAGCACGACCCTGTACAGTTCACTTTCAATTCTGAACACTCCAAGCTAAATGGTGCCCTTACATTACAGGTCAGCTTAGTTGAAGTGAGATGGTGCCATCTTAAGTAAAAATGTCAGCTTAGTGAGATGGTGCCATCTTAAGTAAAAAACAAAACAAGAAAACAAATGGCAAAAGCTAATGTAACTTACACGAAGAAGGCAACTATCTTACTTTTCAGTGAAATAACCTAAAATCTAATGCTGCTTAAGACTAAGCACATTCAAAATGATAGTTAACATGCTTACACCAACTTTCCCGTACAAATCAGTATTTAAAGCATACCTTTTGTACATCTTATGCGCATAACTGCTTCAAATCCAATCTTTCTTGTAAGGTATCTTTTAAGGTCTTTTTGCAACTTTTCAGCCTGAGCAGGATTATGGCTACGATGGAAAGATGGATAGTAATAGATGCATCCAGCAGAATACTTGGACATGCAAGCTGTGAAGGAGGAAAACATATGGTGAAGAGGTAAAACAGTAACATGAAGTCAGGACACAAAAATTGTGTCCAACCTTCTGCAAGTCAGATCTATGTTCATCTTTTTCTTGATATGACCCATATCTGTAAGACAATGAGAACTGGCCCAGACTCAGGCCACTGAAGACAGTGATGAGTCACCCCAATACACAATTATCTAATTACACACTTACTTCAGTAAGCCTGCTACCTTTCGCAGCTAAGACAGGAGTGCATTTAATGGTGTAGGGGCAAAATTAAGTGTATGCGCAAAGACAAATCTTGGCTTAATACTGAAAGATAACTCTGTTCTATCCCTACAATTAAACTTTCTTAATTCCTTGCCGTCTGGCTGTTTCCTGTTCTTGAGCAGGAGAGTACCTTCTCCTTTAAAACTGTGAAGTTCCAGAATAAATTGTCTGATAACACCAATCCAATACTCCTGTTCTTTACTGCTGTCAACTTCAAAGTCAGTTCCTTTGCAGCATCAGCTGCATTTACAAAAGTGCAAAATGATTTGCATGACTTAGAATTCCTGAAGTAGCCTGTGCTTCTGAAGAAAGACAACAGCGTGGGAAGAGTAAATGCATACATCAGATACTCCTTACCAAGAGAAGCTAGATCTGAATATTGTGAACTTAAGAGAAATAAATCCACAGCAGTCTGCTGGCCTGAGCAGTCCAGTGCCAACTTCTTATAAAAATCCGTTGCTGGACCAAGATGCTGGACCACCTTTGGTGAATAAATTATACAGGAAATAGTTAAGGCAATGATCCTGCTCTCTTCATGGAACAAAAGACATACTATTCAGTAGCAAAGTAGCTGAAAAGGAAGTCACCTTTAAGCAATAATTTATAAGCATTTCCACCTGCAGAAATTATTTTTCTCATGCTCCATATTCTTTTAGTTTGTATTTACAAGCAGTTACGATCCTACTTTCAAGGAAGTTTGCAATCTCATACAAATAAAGATTCATGTAACTATGTAACACTTACTGGATGCTGTAAACCACAAGGCCATAAAAATAATAAGAAATCATGTTTTAGGTTTACAATTTAATATATCCATGCTTTGGTTCAAAACCAAGGTTGATATTAACTGAGAGATATTTGCAGCTTCTTTTGCTTGCTAAGAAAACCTATAGGCAAATAGCCCAAAAGACAGCTCGTACGCTTTGGAACAAGTGATACCACACACGCATGTATAAAGTGATCTTAAATGCATATAGACATTGAATAATTAAAATTTAGTGAATTGCTATAAACAAAAAACAAGAGTTGATCTGCAGAACTATTCAAATCAGAAAAACACTGCCAGTCCCTAGTCTCATGAGATGAATATTAAAGGAAGTTTTTGTACCTTTGTGCTGGACCTTTGATTGGGATCTTCTCTGGAATGCAAAAGCCCTGCTCCCAAAGATGGTAACTGAGTCTGAAACACAGATATCCGACCACCCGTTGGAGACATCAGTTTAAACGCAGCCTGAAGAGCAGGGCCCAATGCACTATGTGTTTCTCTTGTATTGATGAACATATTTGGTAATGCATTCAATAGATCTTTTATCAGCTGCAGAACAGATTGAAAGGTGTTTATGAGATTTCGCAAGCTTGAGATTTTCTGCTGTTTCTAAAAAGCTGTATTGCCATAACTGAAGTAGAACAATCAGTACGAAATATTTCAGCTTAGTTTCAACACACTAAGGAAAACAAAGTCGTAATTTTAAAAACTCCGGTGCATCAAACAAACAACATGTAGTATTTTTTATAATTAAAAAGTAGCATTGGAATTACATATTATGAAGATAGACTTGAATTCAAAGTTTAAAAGGAATCTCTATTTTGAATATTTAACCCTTTAGATTTCATGATACACTTTAAACATTCATACCTCTTTGCTTTCATGGAGATTTACAAGTAAACTGTCTGGTGTAGGTAGGAAAATATCTGTAGGGAGAACGGAAAAAAGCATTTAAAGAAAAAAATAACATTAAAATAGAAGAAAACATTTCACTGCCCACTGTTATATGTACCACAAAATATAGTCTACTTTTCTGATACATATATTAGGGAGAATAATACAGCGTATACATAGCCTGTTTTATTCAAATCAAAATTAACATTTGAATTTCACTTTTTAACCACCACCTGCTCTGTAGTTAGTGTAAGACTATTTTTAAAAAAATATATTCCCTATACATTCAATAAAATTGACCTAATACCAGAATATTAGAGATTCTAATCTGTCTTCCGGGGAAAAAAAAGTAGCTTCTCAAAAATTTAGTTTCCATTTGCTTTTTACTTACCGTCAATATCTGAAACAATCAGCATCTGAGGCTGAGATAAACCTTCTTGCAAGTTGTAAAACTGAACAGTGCTGTCAAACGTTATGAACCCTATTCTTGTTCTCGAGTCTCCGGGCAGCCTGAAGCATTAAAAAATAAACTATTAAGCCCTAAATTTCTCTCTCAAGACATATACATACACACAGCTCCTGCTGATGTTAGCAGAAACTCAGCTCATGTATACAGGGGTGAAGGGAGAAGAAAAGGAGATCTGAAACATGAATACAAGTAATATTTCTTCAGTGTTTTTTGAAAATCTGGGATAATGATACAGTTTACAAGACTAAGTGTTACAGATAAGCACTCACTAATATATTGATGATTTGTTCCAAGACAGACCATAGCAGGTTCATTGAAACACTTCACTGACAAATGAAAGAAGGTAGCCTTCTAAGTTCAATAGAAAATAGTGCCTTCTGCTCTTTCATGATTCAAAAAACCAATTCACTGATGTCGTTGCAGAGTACTTAAAGCTCTAAACCAAAATCCAAAATCTCTGGAATACAACATACTTATTTCTCATGTGGACCATATTCCTATCTATGACATTAAAATACAAAAAGAAAAACTAAACAGTATTTCTCAAGTAAAACATAAAACATCAGCAAGTGCTGAAAACCATGACAGTGAACAAAGCCAATAGAGGCAAATATTGTTTTTACCATCTGGGTATATAAATTTACAGGATGTACCTATTTTCCTATAGGCTTTGCATGGGATTTTATGAATTTCCCTAAAATAATTTAGCATGTTTCTGAGAATCTGCTGACAAAATACCTGTAAAGATCTGAACAAAGAAAGACTATCCTAATAAAGGTAAGTGAAGAATTTTACTGTACATGTTAGCGTCTTTATCAGAAGTTAAAATCAAGTTTCCTAAGAACAGCTTGTAGAAAAGAGTTTTCAGAGCAAGGCCTCTACAAGATGCAAATTAATTTTCAAAAGACATGAACATAATGAAGTTTATCAACCCTTGCTCAAAAAGCACCACCAACAATCCCATACATGCTGTTCCAACGCGAAAATGAGAACAGACAGAAAGCAGCACAGGTAGATCTAAATGACTGTGATTTAAAAACCCCATACTGACAACAAAATTCACCCAGGCAGTCTCCCATTAGTGGTCACAACATTCCAGTATGCAGCACCTCAGCCACTTCAGTGCAAGAACCAGCCAATTTAATCTCTGTGATTTAGTTATTTTTCTTGGTCTTGGCATGGGGCAAGAGTGCACTTCATAGACGTTTGTACAAGCAACATGTTGTTAGAAGTTGCAGCTAAATATTCTTTGCAGATAAATAAGTAAATTATTTGCAGATCCATCTTTAATCACATGCAGGGAAGATGGCTCTCATTATGTAAATTACTTCAACAGCTGTTTTCTGGCAGGGTTGGTTTTTTTTGCTGGTGTTTTGTTTTGGGTTTTTTTGTTTGTTTGTTTTGTTTTTCAGACATCTAAGTTGCATTTCAGAATCTCAGGCAACAAAACTTCTGTCCTTTAGGGACAGAGTGTTTAAACACTTTGTGCAAGTTTTCTGCAAAACTGTAGGTTAGTATTATTCATAATAAAACATAAGCTAATTTGAAAAGGTTATTTATAGTCTTACTTGTCTAGGTTTTCCAGCAATGACTGGCAGACTATTGTCAAATATCCAGCCTCCACTGCATTATGAGACACATCTAAAACAAATAAATATACCGCAGGCTGAGGAGGACGAAGCTACAAAGTAAAAAAATAAAAATAAAAAAATATTCAAAAATCATATTTAAAGAAATGTTAAAAATGATTAGTCATTAGAAAAGGAAGTGGGAAAAGGGAATACATAAAAAAATGCAAGGCATACATTATGCAATAAAACTGATTTACTAAGAGTCACACAGATACGCTTAACCACCATTCCCAGTGGTTAATAATTCCCATTTGTAATAAGCATACAATGTTATGCTTCAGAACAGAAATTGGATATTTTAGTCTCTCCTTCCAACAGTCAACTCAAACACGACTCTTCGACACTAGATACGGAATTCAGTCTTCAAAACATCATTGTTCTTTCAGTGTGTGGACAATGTGATCCATTAAACAGGGTTAAAGTATTCTACCTATATCCTTTGCCCAATTATATAACAAGCTGTCTTTATTCACTGCCAAATGTCTTGGCCACAGTGACTCGATTCAAAGACAAGAGAACAATTTACTTTAGCTGTTGTTAATAATGTCATTATGAACAGGGCCTTTTCCCAAGGCCTTGTTTAACTTTCTTGGAAACAAGACTACTATCACAGCAACTCTAGGTGGACTCCTAGTTAGAATTGTTTCCGTCACAATGACTAACTAAAAATTTGAACCCAACTTAATTTTCTTGTTACTCCATTACTGGTCTTTCAAAACCACTTCAAAATGAGGGAGAACCCCAGAAAGCACATTGCAACAGACTCTAACCATCTTATGCCACATTAAACTATACTGGACGACTACACACATTGCAATTGCCTTTAACTGACAAGCCTCTGAATACCTACACTTGCCAAAACTCAAAATAAAAATGAATTTTAGCTATTTTTCAGTATTAAGAGTACCTCCACAGGAAAATTAATACACACCAGTCGGGCAATATGCAACAGTAATTCCAAACACATTTATAGTAACATGCAATTGCTGTTGAAAAAACTTTTTTTACCATGTAGTCCGAGGAAGCGATGAATTCCACTGTAGAATTTTGGACCTCTGGCCGTTTGTGAGGCTCTCCATAAGATCGTGTCAGAGGATTATACATAAATTCTTCAGGAACTATAAAAAAATAATAAAAAATATTTTTTCCCACAAAATTTTTTTATATATTTATCAGCAAGCAAAAACCATTATGGCAGCTACAAGCAAACTACTGCAGACGTTTCAATTGTCACCAACAACAGAAAAAAATTCACATTACAGATACATAAAATGACAGAACGTTTCCAGTATCCCAAGGATATCAAAGTTAAATAATAGGAAACAAAAGGTTTATTTTAAACAGCAATATATCCCCACTTTAAAACACCAATGCAAATGTAATGTCTCTCTAAATTGGAGAGACGTGGATATGACAGATGGCAACCCGGTGGACAAGGAACTGGCTGGATGGCCGCACTCAAAGAGTTGGGGTGAGCGGCTCAATGTCCAAGTGGCTAGTGGACATCCTCAGGGGTTGGCATTGGGACCACTGCTGTTTAACATCTTTGTCAGTGACATGGATGTAGGGATTGAGTGCACCCTCAGCAAGTTTGCTGACGACAGTAAGCTGTGTGGAGTGGTCAACACATAGGAGGGAAGGGATGCCATCTAGAGGGACCCGAACAGACTTGAGAAGTGGGCCTATGCGATCCTCATGAAGTTCAACAAGGCCAAGAGCAAGGCCTTGCACATGTGTCAGGGTAATCCCATGCACAAATGCAGGCTGGGCAGAGAATGGATTGAGAGCAGCCCTGAGGAGAGAAGGACTTGGGGGTGTTGGTGGATGAGAAGCTCAACATGAGCCAGGAATGTGCACTTGCAGCCCAGAAAGATAACCGCATCCTGGGCTGCATCAAAAGAAGCATGGCCAGCAGGTCGAGGGAGAGGATTCTGCCCCTATACTTTGCTCTGGTAAGACCCCACGTGGAGTGCTGCATCCAGCTCTGGAGCCCCCAGCATAGGAAGGACATGGACCTACGGACCTGTGGAGCAAAAGTCCAGAAGAGGGCCACGAAGATGATCAAAGGGCTGGAGCACCTCTCCTCTGAAGACACTCTGAGAGAGTTGGGATTGTTCAGCCTGGGGAAGAGAAGGCTCTGGGGAGACCTTATAGTGGCCTTCCAGTACCTAAAGGGGGCCTACAGGAAAGGTGGGGAAGGACTCTTTATCAGGGAGTGTAGTGATAGGACGTGAAGTAACAGTTTTAAACTGAAAGAGGGTAGATTTGGATTAGATATTAAGAAGAAATTCTTTACAGTGAGGGTGCACAGAGAAGTTGTGGATGTTCCATCCCAGGAAGTGTTCAAGGCCAGGTTGGACAGGGCTTTGAGCAACCCGAGGTGTCCCTGCCAATGTCAGGGGTTTAGAACTAGATGATCTTTAAGGTCCCTTCCAACCTAAACCATCCTATGATTCTAAATAGGGCATTTCACAACAAACTTCAACCTGTACTGTTTCTCATAACGTCTGGCCTGGATTGCAGGCAGTATTAGCTGTCATCATGCTGCCATTTGCATGTTGCATCAGCAGTCAATGGAATAAGCTGATTTCATTATACAAGTAATCAGGATAATATAATTACGTTTTCTTCATATCCCAGAAAATTGCAAAACAGCCTTTTGCTTCAGAAAATGAACTGACATCTGACTTATGATCCAGAGATTTTAAAAAACATCTTAGGAACACTGTTGTTTTAATCTACATTTTAATCTAAAATATCCCACGGATTGATACGATGCAAATATTTGAAAGACATTCTATAAA
This sequence comes from Charadrius vociferus, assembly GCF_000708025.1. Classification (NCBI taxonomy): domain Eukaryota; kingdom Metazoa; phylum Chordata; class Aves; order Charadriiformes; family Charadriidae; genus Charadrius; species Charadrius vociferus. The sequence continues at coordinate 930,145 of NW_009648444.1, forward strand.
TGCAAGCATTGCTTGCTACAAAAAACTTACCATCATTAACTCTATAGCACAGATTGCATTTCCACCTCCTTTGATCAATGAAAGAAACAAAAGGGTTGATGTACGTCCTGCAGGATCTGCATCTCACTATTGTGCTTGATGTTATTACCGGTAATTGCTAAAAAGAAACAATGGAAAGCTGTAACAACGATATGTAATACATTTTATGGAAAACATTACTGTGCAGTACAGCGCACAAAAGCTTCATAAGACTAGATATTCTATCATCTGTCCTTTTATCTTTTTAGCTCATTTTCATACAGAGTCATTATGATGCCTATTAAAAATATCCTCCCCTTTAAAATCAGAAGAAATAACATTTAATTATTGTCTCAACCCAATCTCCCAAAGTGAATATGTAGTAAGATTTTTAATGAAATTACTTTAAATTACCCAGTACAATAACACAGCTACTATGGCAAGAGGAATTATGAAAGACAGGACAACTTTGGGTGACTAAATATGACAGACAACAAACCTTACACAAAGAACACACATTATATGAAAAGAAGTCATACCAGACGGTGAATCATCTTTTTACATAAATACAAATAAAGTAGACTGAGAGGAGTTGCTTAACAGTTACGAACACAGCTTCAATCTTAGATTGTGCTTACCTTCTATTGACAGCATTTACCACGCCACTAATACATTCAACCTAAGCACCTCTCTTCAAGAGGATAAACACCTTTTTCAGAGGTACCTGACAGTTCTGAGCCCAACACACAAAGTTGAGAGCTTCAGAGAACCACAGGCAAGCAAAGATTTCCAACAATTAAAAAACCAAAGTTTTGAAGGACTTGTCTGCAGATTTTCCCTTTTCAATTTCAATGAAGTAGCAATTTCAAGGCTTTTCTCCCCCTCTTCCTCTCTAAGCCCCGTATATTTTTTTGCTACTTCTGTTAAATTTAGGACCTATAGTTCATTGTATTGTATTGTTTGAACGAAAATAAGACAAATGCATACACTAAAAACATATACTAAAAAAAAAGTAGGCTACTTTACCGTTAGGTCTCTGAAGGGATGTAGTAACAAACCCAAAGGAAGCTTAGCTTTGTTTAATAAAGCCTGTGTCTGTGGAATATTTGTCAATGTACATCGGAATGAGCTGAAAGGAAATAAAGACGTTAAGTTGAAAATGAAATTTTAAAAGATGTTAAAAACATTGTGTTAACACCCGATTTTAAAGAATTTTGAAATTTAAGAAATCCCATTTTAGAAAGCTGATTTAATAAACAAAATTAATGCACCGAAGAGATTTGAAAAGCCTCCTAAAAAAACAAACAAAAATACTCCCCCACTAGCAATTTAGTAGTTCAGCGATGCAAGTATACCAAAACAAACTTGCAATAGAGAGATAAAATTGCTTTTTTTTCGGTACAAAAAAACCCCTTTTTTAGGTACAAAACTCCATGTAAAGTGACGTATGTTTTAAGTCATTACACAGATTTGTTGGGTGATGCAACTAAAGGAAGAATACAGTATTTGCTATTCTCAGGAAGTAATATTTATAAAAGAAAACAGTAGAAAGTGATCTCCAAATATGGAGAGTCACAATCTTTTCTTTTGCGTATGTTCAGTGGAGGATGGACTTAAAGCTAAATAAAAGGCACTAAAAACCCCCAACACACCAATACTGCTGTCTAAAACGTTCAACACCTAAGAATGATTTCAAGACACTCAGTTTTCCAATTTCTGTTTTCTGGTGGGACCATGCATTGTCACTAAGGCAGTACGCTGAGTTACTTTTGCACAATTAATTCTAATTCCAAAAGACATTTTATTAAGATCTGTCAGGGAGAGCAATCTCCATTGTACCTAGTTGCACTTGATTTGGGATAGTAGATAATACTACTGAATGTTAATTAGAGGCAAAAGGATGCATCATGATTGCAGGATTACCACAGTAAAATATACTCACAGTTTATTCAGTGTATTTAGGCATGATCATCATAATTTTCTGGAAAAAATCCTATGCAATATCACAAAAATATTCTATGAAATGTACTGCATAATATTAAGATGTTTATTAATAGATATTTTTTTTTTTTAGGCAGACAAAACAAGGCAAAGATTAAGCAGGTTTCTTCATGTTTTAATAAGTGAGCTACACTCACACCGCATATAATGTATTCTGATGGCAGGACACTTTCAACATTTGTGTAAGGATGCAGAGGATAAACTTATTTTCAAGTGAAAGGGGCTATATTCGCTCGTCACGAAGATTTAAAGTCAGAAGTCAGTTTAGTCATTTCTTGACACTTCAAATAATTGTTAGTCACTGAAAAACATAAGATGCTGCTCTAGACACAGTACACTTACTCTGGACTGCAGTTTAATTTCCTAAGATCAGAATTCAAGTTAGGCACAGGTGCTGGAACTGAAGAGACAGGCAAAATATTTCTATCTTGTGTAAGGTTTACTGGTCTCAAGCTTTCTGGCTGCTGAGAATGCTGCAGACTTAAGCCTCCTAAGGAAGAGGACAGCTGGTTCACACCTGGATATTGCTGAAAAAAAGTAAGAGCATTGCAAATGGGTAAACACACAATCATGTTTAAATAACAACCTTAAATCTTCTTGCTATCCCAATTCTTCCAGACATGTATTAAAAAAAAGATACAGCAGTAGTTAGTAACAAACCCAAACAAACAAGAAAAGAGTTGCATGGTAGAAATTTAAAAATGCTAAGACAAACATACCTTCCAAATACATATCATTGGACAAAATTCAAATTTATGATACAAATCAACATTGGAAGTCACATGTAATCCTTCAAGCTTTCCAGGCATAAGAAAACAAGTTACTAGAAAAGCTGACAATTTTTTTCCCCCCTCTTCAAAGAAGTTACAATGTAACTTTTCCAAGTTACAGAAATTGTTTGTATATATTTATTGTTAAATTAAAACGAAACACCATGGAAAAGAAGAAAAGATTAGGCTGGAAGGCACCTTTGCAGTCTGGTAGTCCAACCCCCTGCTCAAGCAAGGTTAACTTAAGAAGTCAGATCAGGTTGCTCATACTTGTCCAGCTGAGTTTTGAAAATTTTCAAGGATTGAAGATGTCACACCACAATCTGCTCTAGTGATTCTCCACTCCCTTTCTGAAGAATTTTCTCCTTATATGTCCAACTGAAATTTCACTTACTGCAACTTGTAAATGTTGGGTTTTGTTCTTTTACTGTGTATTCCTGTAGAGCCTAACTCTATCTCACATTATAGTGAAGATGAAGCTAAGTCTTAAAAAAAAAAAACCCACCACCAAACCCACATTTCCTCCAGATCACATTTTACATTACCTCCGTAACAGTGAAAGCATTCCTGGATATTATATGCTAACTTATGGTACCACACTCAGATCAGTAAAGAATTTTGATCACCTACAACAGCAGCTTCGATACATTTGCCAGCTGGGCCTTATTGGAGAGAGTGGGATTCATAAAGCATTATGTTTCATTTCCTATGCCCCTTCACACATCCACTTCTCTGCACTGCTTCAGCATTTATATTTTGCCTCTGTGTCTGCCCCTTCTTCAGATTTCACTGTTCTTGAGTGACTCACATGCGCCACAGGAGCCAGGTGATTGCAAACACCTTCTTGGGTGTTTGGTGCTCTCTTTACCAGGAAAATGGAGCAGATGCAGGCAGCCTACTCCACCACATGCCCAGCACAGGCTCTACAAAGCTCTTTTATCTGGACTTTCTGCCATGCCTTGCTCGTAAGGTGATGCTCGAGATCATAGCCCATAGTAGCGCTCTGATCAAACGTATATTTGCTGATCAAGTACTTCATTATACTTCTTCAGGGTTCCTATCAATAAAGTACAGCTCTTTGAAACACCAGACCTTAAAACTGTGGATGCTGCTAACAACTGGCAAAGCAAACTGGTGAAGCAAAGCCTATTTGGAGATACACTTAAAATTTTAAACCAAAAGCTTTCTAAGAAGAAGATCCTATAAGATCTAATGAGAAGTTAAGGTAAGTTATGCCATCAATATTAAATTTAACTTTTAAATTAAAAATACAAACCTGTGGATAGGGCTGAAACCCAGGATGGTGTCCTGGATTACTGGGCTGCACAGGAGTAGGTGGTGCTGCATTTTGGTAGCCAGGCTGCAGTGTTGGATATCCATAACCAAAAGGCTTAGAAGCTTTTGATGTTTGAGGGACTGATGGAGCAGGAACGGGGCTGCTGGTCACAGAACGTGCCTCTGGAAGGACAAAAGAAATCCCACAGGTATTGAATATACTTACTATTTATTTCTTAATTTAAATGTAAATTCATAAATGGAAGTGGTGTTTGTTAAGCATTTAGAAGTTTTTGCATTATCCATCAAGTTGTTTATCTGCACTGACCAAATAAATTAGCAGGAAAATTACTGCGATTATGCTGATAAAGGGGGTATACATGGGAAGATGACCATAGACTTCTGTAACTACTAACAAAATGCTATTAAAAAAAAAAAAGTAATTTAAAAAGAAATATTTAAACGGAATTAAAAAAAAGAAATAAACCCCACATCTCATTCCAAGATTTGCACTTGATATAAACCACAAAAGAGGCCACTCATGCTTGGTCTCTCCTCTACCACTTATGCATACCGTTAAAACATAAAGGCTAAGGCGACAGAACTATTCTCTAAATGTAGACACAGAGCTTTTCTTGAAGTAACAGAAGTCCCTCCTGTATATCACTGCAGCACAGTTTAGTCCTACTATTTTTAAAAGCCGAATTGAAAGTAACACATAGACCAAAATTCATAGAAAACTTAACAGTTGTAAAGAGATTAAACTACTCTTTAAAAACATCTACACATGTGAGCTAAGTTTCAGAAGAATTTAAGCTTGGTAAAATCCATTGGGAAAAGTGGCAGGCAAAGAAACAGCCAGTCAAGAAACCAACTGCCAAGAAACTATGTTTGGCCTGAGCACTCCAAAAGAAAAAAAAGATTAAAAAAAATAATCAACAGATCAAAGAAATTTAAAATTGATCCTGTTACTCTTTAAGGAAAACAGAAAGAATAAGTTATTTTTAGAATATGCCTTCAGTAGAACCAAAATGGTTAGTTATTAGCTGAGAAACTAGAATTTGAAATCTTGCAGCCATGCCTCTGCTAACCTTACTGCATTTCACTTTACACAGGAACCCATCAATCTAAGCAAACTACTGTGACATTTTCAGAGGCCAGAACAATGCAAAAGAGTCAGAGGGGGTGGCTCCCCAAATTAATCCAATTATCATTTCAAGTATTCACTAACATACCTACATTGAACAGCATTTTTTCCACCTGCTCTCAATATGACAGCTCTACAGATTTCGAGACTGAGGTAGTCTGCTAGTAGGTTCACTTAGAACAAACCTGACGCTCCTGATATTTTACAGATAAAAATAAGCAAAATAGTGGCCATTTTCTCTAAATGAAGAAAAACAGAAGAAAATGACCTGATCCAAGCATCTCTGCAAGCTGATATCGTTGGCCTCGCTAAACTCCAGTGACATGTCAACTATTATCAGCTACTAACGCCAACACAATCAGGCATACAGTATAACCTAGAGAATGATGCCTGCTGTCACACAGAACATACTTTCAGCACTACCCTCAATATTACAATGGAAAGTATGACTTATGATTCAGGGAAATTTTATTAAATGGTTACTCCAATTTCACTGTTAAAAAGTGAAAAGTGATTAAAAAGTGAAGCATGTTCTCTCTGATGATTGCCCCCACTGCTTTCATAGGCACTTCCTTTCACCTACTTGTTAATTAACCATAAACAACACCAGAAATAGAAAAAAAAAATCATAAACAGTAAATGTTTAAGTCTTTAAACAATCCATTTAGAATCAACATGTGATAAACTGCTTACCTGGATAGCCACCTCCTTCTAGGGCATCATAATTGTTCAGAACAGGAGAGGCGCTGCTTGTAGTAGAGGAACTATCAATGGCTGGGGAGGAAAATAATTTAAAGTCAGGTGCTTCGCAAATGGCAAATTTTTGAGAAATAAGAGACTGAGAATTTTTCCTAAAAACTTTGGTAAGAAACTTTCAAGAAAGACGCTGGGAAAAAAACACCACTTCAGCACTAAGACCTGAAAGCTATTACCACCGCAAAGAGGAGGGAGAGGAAGAGATAAACAATCAACATGGTATTAAAAATAAACAAACAAGCACATGCCCAACAACTAGCAAGAGAGATATCAATGGGAAAAGGACAAAAACAATGAGAAAAGTTGTTGAATATTTTTCTCTTAAACTAATAGTTCTTTCTAGACTACATCAACTGAAGCTATGCATAACATTTTTCAAATAGCGTTTATCATGACTTCCTTCACAACTGCACACAGAAGATTCCCATTGTCTTCAGAGTGATTATGCACCATCCCTGCCTTCAAGCAAAACTGACAAGTATTTTATTTTTTACTCCTTTCTATGCTGTTTTAATTCAGAGCTTGTTTTGTTTTCAATGTAAAGCTTCTATTTTCCACTGAACACTGACAAGAGGTCTCAGCTTTAGTCAGAACAAACAGTTTCTTCTGGTACAGCCAAAAGTAACTAACTATGTAAAAGCAACAAGTTAAGTAGCCAAAAGTGAAAAAGCACAGGGGCACCTACATAGTTGTTAGTACTGAAGAGACTCCTAATGTTTAAATCTTGAATACCTTACTGTAAAACACAGCAAACAAAAATGTGTTTCAAAACATTTCTTCCAGTGCCATTTCACATACATTCCCAAAGAAAAAAGGCCAAATAGATTAAATGTACTGCTCCTTAAAACACCCCAAGCCATGAAGTGCAACAGAAAAGAATGAGTATATTGAAGAATTCAGAAAAGACAACTATATATATAACTTTTTGTGGCAGAACAGACCCAAAAGAGATTCACTAATACTGTTCTGCTCAGAAGGATCAATGTGACCACACATCCCGTTGTGAAGCTGAAAGTATTTCAAGGGAGACCTTCAATGGTGGAACATTTGAGATTAAGTCCCCCTTCGATTGAGATTTCCAAGTAAAGAGACTCCTGCATGTGGAAACAATATCACTGACATTTGGGACACATTAATACCATGGCAACATCATGCCTGTATAGATTATTTTTGAGCATTTTGCCTTTAAAGCATTCAGCTAAGAAACAAGAGAACTATTCCAAAAAAACCACAACACTAACAATAGATTTTATTCTAAATAAAGTATCAACACTGTGAAAGTCATACAGTATTAGCTTTCAGATTGTTTTTCACTGTAAAACCCCCCCCCCCCATTTGTAAAAAGAACACAACTGCAAGATTTCTTTTCCTACAAAATTTTATCTTTCTATTCTAGAAACTGAAGGAAATAGGATTCATTATTTTGTCCCCTGTGAAAGAACACAGCTTTTAAAAGTTTGGTAAGTCCTACTACAGAAACCCCAAAATATACTTTTATCAGGCCAACAAGATAAAGATTTAAGAATTTTCAAGAAGTTTTTCTTGTCTGACCAGAAGTTAGTTCTGCATTTCAAAAAAATACCAAGAGGATATAAACACTGTTGTGAACATATAAGACACTACTTCAAGTTTTCTGATTTAACCACTATGTCACTCTTTGCAGAGTTTTTTCCATGGTAAATTGTTTTCATAAAATAATATCCATCTATAATATAATTTCACATAAAATGAGTTTGCTCTTTTCACTACAAAGACATTAATGATACAGTGAGTATATACTTTCCAAGCTCTGCTGGAAAAGTTAAGACAAAACAATTCGACAAATATATGAAAGAATACATTTTAAAAGCATGCTGTAAGTCAAAATAATACAACTTAGTTGTGCTTCTACTGCTACAAAAAAAAAATATCTGTGCATCATCTCTGACATACAGAAAAGTTCTAGTTAGAAAGTATAATCTTAGATATTTTGAAACACGAACAAGCTCTGCCTAATTTAAAATAAGAAAGTGAATCCTATTACTGAGTACCCCATATACTTACTGAATGAAGACCTTTCACTTCAGGTCTTTGCTTTGCTTCTAAAGAACTTTCAAATTTTGTAACACATTCTTGAGAACTGTCAGAGTCCCAATGCCTGCAAGAACTACAGTGTGTCCTGTCCTACTTTCCACTGGAAAACAAACAGTTAACTCAAAACCAGCAAGTTGTACAGTTTCCTGCAGACCAAAAGTAGCTTCAAACTCTGAGCTGGTCACATGTGTCATGAAAATCTCACAGTTTCACCACCAATAAAACACACAAGAACTTCCACAAAATTAAACAACAGTTTTCCTATGCTTAAATCAAGCTACAACAGCTGTCAAACTTCACTTTAGCGTAGTAAGCACCAGACCAAAGAACATATTATGAAGGCAGGAAAAATGTTTTATAAAGAAAAAAAAATATTAGAAAACACTGCTTAGACAAAAGTAATACTTATAACACGCTTTTACAGTTAAGTAATTATTTTACCAATATAACTTTTGCTTTCAGAGTTTTCAAGAACTATTTGGCAACATAGTTAAAGACTTAACTGGTAAGAGTGATAAAAAAAAATGAGAAGCTACACAAACATAAGCAACCAGATGTCCCACACCTATTTTTCATAAAACCACTGGCTCAGCCTGTGCTAGAAACCTGTCTACAGAATCCGTTTAGGATTTACATTAACTCCTGGTGACAGGGCATAAAGCAGGATGCTTATTGATCAGGTAGCCTATGTATTGAACCTGGGTGCCCTTTCAACTATTTTGCATAAGATAAATTTAAATACAATGATAGCTCAAAGGCTACAGGCTTTAGCGAAGTACAGAACTTGAGAGAGAAAGATGGTAAGGAGCACGAAAACTTTGTGTCTGGTAGGAATAGGGAACAAAGGAAGGAGACAAAGGTTGCAGTTGTTAAAAAAAATTAAAATCTGGCATATCCTTTGATATAGCCTTGGCATGGGATTAGGCAAAGAATTATCTGCAGAAAATTCAGTAGGTAGCCCCGCAATAAAAAACAAACACCAAAATGCTCTACTGGCTCTTTTAGCCTGCTCTTTAGAAAGCAGAGTTCAAACAGCAACTGCATCCCAGCAGCCAAAGCAAACTTTGGAATTGTTTTCTAGCTGGTAAAGTCTAAATAGACTCATAGTATTAAAAAATCCTGATATCTAAAAATCAGGAAGTATCCTTAGATTTAAAAATAAAAGTTATTCAAGAGTTACACCATGCATAATTTAATACTAATACTCAAGCCTGTTGAAAGATCAAATGTATTATCACACAAAGGGTAAGAAAGTAAAGAAACGGAACCAATAATCTGAAACAGCAAAAATTACACAGGATATGCAAAGTATCCTAATACTTGTGCTCCACTAGGGGTGGAGGTAATAATAGCACCTATATTGATACTATTGCACCCTCCAAATATTGTCTTTCTCTAGCTGGAACAACAAGTGTCTTTGGCTGAAAATACCTTCATCCTTGGAAAAATAACAGCAACTGTTTTCTTCTCACGTTCTACTAAGCGCTCAACATAAAAGCTGAATCAATATTGTTCAAAATGATAACATGAACCCATCACACTGTTCTTAATTGTGACCTGGATTTCATCATTGTTTTGCTCCATTCTTCATGATATCCCTAAGAGCACACTAAGCTATTTTCACAGTATTCTGGTTTTATGATTTAATTATTTTGATAAAACTCAGAATTATACGGCACTGATTTTTCTCTGCCTTGTTACAAACTGGATTATAAGTTTAAAGGAAAAGTCACAAAAGTTTGCTATCCCAAATTAATACTCAAAGCCAGCACACACAAATGGGAGTAGTGTATCTGCACAAGGTATGTGCTATTACTTCCATCTACCAAAAAAGGGTAGCAGCCTAGGTTTAATCTCAAAAAGCTTTTTATACTGTTACCACTCATATATAGATTGTAAAGACTTTTCTTTAAGTTAGAAGAGAACGTTACCACCCAAGAAACTATGATGATGAGAAACATCAAACTTGCAAAACCAGACCATTCTGACAGAATACAGGCAGAACCCTTGCGACCAAGAACATAACATTGCAATCAATCCTGACAAACTGCTTCTTAAAGACAAAAGTAAAGAAACTTTTAAAGTTCCCTACAATGCAAGCAGGTTAAAACTGAACCTATATGCCTGACCATAGACATACCTTAGAAGGAAAAAAAAAAAGCAGCAGGGATAAATTTACTGTCTTAAAAAGCACACTTATTACCTTTCAATATTTACTTCACTGCCTTAATTGTAAGAGTTCCCTACATGTAAAATGAGAAACAAGGTAAACACTGTTTAATATAACAATACAAATGGCATGTAGTTGCTTAATTATCAGTCTAAGTTCTACAGCTTCAGTTAAGAGTTTAAAACCTACTGCAAATCAAAGTATGAAAAACAGGAGTCTTGCCAGTTGTGAATATGACTTTGTTAGACACATAAAACATCCGATATTAATATGACAAAAAAAAACTCCAACCATTTGCTGACCACTACTGAACTCCTTTTTGTTTACTATACTAGAAATAGCCAGGAAATTTCTAGTTAACTTGATATATGATGAGTCAGAGTGATATTTTGTCTTAAAGGAAAAAAAAGTTTTAGGGGATGGAAATATGGAACAAAACTTGAGTAGGAAGAGAACAAGATACTGGTGTAAAGCTAAAGCCAACCTGCTTCCTCATCCTCCTCATCCTCTTCCTCATCATCTGAACTTGATGACAAGGGAGCTGGTGCAGAGCTAGCTTGATTATTAACATATCCACCATACTGCATGCCTGTGAAGTGGAAAGCACAAACATAAGAGTCAGACAGACAGGAAAGATGAGAAACGAAAGTCACAAATCATTGCATTAAATGCGAGAGAAATTAGCCATTCTAAAGAAGATCCCAACATACAAAAATTTAAGTCTACAACCCTACCTATAGAACTATAGTTCACACATGAACTATACGAGCAGTACACCAGAAGCAGGTTTTAGTGGGCTAGTTTAGCAAAGTATTATTAGCACATGGAAGTTAGCAGCAGATTTTATAGATGTCTGTGTGTGTCTATGTGCATTTATATCAGGAACACACACACACACACACATTCTATGTATTTAATATCAGTTTGTCCACTGAAATACTTTCGTTAAGTTAATATATAGAAATAAATGAGTTCCTTTCCAGGAAAATTCAAACTGTGTTATGAAAACTTTAATATTAAACTTTTGCTTGGCACACCTGCCCCTTTTAAGACAGGAATAATTGACATTGGAATTCTGAACACTGCCAGAAATTAATGAAATATACTGCTGCTGCAACACGTGAGAGTACAAACATATATCTCAGCAACAGTCAGTGAAACTTAAGCTAGGTAAACCCCAAAATTGGTTGGTCTTATTTTTAAATTAGTGCCAAAATTCAGGCTCATAGACCCATATTTAAGCACCTAAATACACTATTCACATTTAAGATCTGGCAACAATGCAACAACTGTTACCACTGTCACCTCCAAGCCATAATCTGTAAGGTTTTTTTGGTCGTGTTTTTTGTTGGGTTTATTGGGTTTTTTTTCCCCAATATCTAAACACATGAACACTACACACAAGCAACACATACATATACTATTTTAAAACAGAGTAAAGCATGCAGCAATGACTTATAATTAATATCCTACATTACTAATTACTGATGCAATTCCAGTGCCTCCAAGAAATTTTAAGTTTCTCTTGTCACGGGGAAGGGTTAGCAAGGATTTTAAACATGCTTGTAGTCAGGTAGAGACATCCGAAATAAATGCAAGTGAACACTGTTTCTCTCTTAGCAATCCAATAGATTGCTATAGCAAGAAAATATCCTAATTCTTCAAAACTCTTCAACATTTTTCAGACTCTTTGAGAGTTTGGTATTTTTTTCCCCTGTAGAAGCACCATGGCACCATTAGTGTTCTTTGTTTTAACACTATAAAGCACTACATAACTGTTGTGTTATGCATAATCTGAAACCATCACGGTAATTAATAATTCCCCCATCCACAACTTAAAGCAACTGTATCAACCTTTATTTTATTTAAACTATGGGCTAAAAATACTGTTAGTTCCATGGCTTTTTAAAACTGAGTAAGCAGATGAACCGAAGAGGACCACTTCAATTTCACTTAAAACAACAGAAACAAGGTGAAGAGGATCTATTCAAACAGTGGAAGTAAAAAGAAAACAGAGCAAAACCATATCACAACATTCTTGAGAAGCTGAACTTTCATACAGAGGTTAGTGCAAGAAGAGACTGACATTATTTCATTTTATCTAGTGCATTAATACTCCTAAAATTGCAATGAAGTTTCTCCCCAATACAAGTAGACACAATGATGAAGGCAAAAAAATCAAGCCCAGTGCAACTGAGGAGGTACAATGCTTCAGTTTCTTTATACCGCTAAAACACAGGACTAACTCAAGTGATCCATAGTCCCATCTTTTATGAAGGCTCCTGGATGCACTTGATAAGGAGGACACAAGAAAAACAGTCTCTGCTCAAAAACAGACTACAGCCAAGGAGACTGTCTCTTTTCTCAGGCCTGGGAGAGCTACCGAGGAAGAAGACAGAACAACTGCATTACTGTGACAGAGAAAAAACTTAAAATAATTAACGTGCAAGTAAAAGGGAAAAGTAAGTCAAGATGACAAGAAGAGATGCACTGTAACACAGACAAACAAGGTAAAAGAAGATGGGCACAGTGTAACAGTGCAAAGACAGACCTCTAACAAATACCATGTACACAGAAGTAAGTAAATCTACCTGGAAAGGGCATGGCAATGCAAAAATTCCAACCATGGGCAGACAAAAGAAGATGACCGAGTTAGTGATTCTACTAATGCTACTTTGGAGTCTTTGGAACATTTTTTGGAAAACAAACTTCCATTGCTAAAACTCCCCCTTTTCCAGTCACTCATCACATACATAAAGGATGCATGTGGTCAGAAAGAATACAGAAAGAGATTAAAAAATATGCTAGTGACACAGAAGCTTAGGAATCATCAACTATGTCACTGTGAATCCTTTGGAGGCAGGGCTCGTTTGACTCTTACCAGCCTTAGCAGTTCGCGTAGGTTTTTTATTTTCATTGACAGCAGTACTACAAATTTCTGCCTTTAGGATACTTCTGTGTTGTGCTAGCACAACTGCCCAGCCACAAAAACAACCTGAGAACTGATCTGGCTGAAAGATAACCTAATTTAAAAAGTCATTCTCAGGTGGAGAAGCCTCCAATTCTGGTTCAGTGCCCAGCAATGCCACCAGTAGGCCAGCACAGGGGAGAAAGCAACTTAAGGGCAGAAATAGGCGGCTGAAGACAGCAGTTCCAAGTGCCACCATGTGCCTAATCATGATTTCTGTTGTAACAACTCAGTTCCACTTCGTATTTTCTTAGACAGCCGCTAATAATGCTAAAGTCTCCCACTCTTAAAACTGTAAAAGCTTATTTTGAAATCACTATTTTGAGTGAGATTACTTCATAGGTCAGGCTTAAAATGCATCCACGTAATTTAAATTCCTAGACATTTCCAGTCCAAGGAATTTGTGAACACCGCTACCAGTGCACCTGTAATATAATAGTATTGCACTCTAAGGCTTTATCCCACTATATTTTAGACACCTAGAAGTGTAGGTGGGAGGACATAAAAGGAGAAACTGGAATAAGAACTCATTTGCCTATGAAATAAATCAACTATTTAGGTATTTTAAGTAAAATCACCCATACCATGAAACACTTCGAAACATAACGCGTACATTTTATGTAGTTTAAGTCTCATGATGGAGGCCCCACCAAAAATGAAAATGAAATAGCCACATGCAAAAATAAACTATATTCTGAAGTTCTTTAACTGGCTCTCCACCCATAGCCCTCATATTTTGAATGAATTTATTATGGCATTAAGATCTTAATATTACGAATAGTAGATCTTACAAAATGAACCCTCCTCTTCTCTGTTTTTAAACTCTCTGCTTTAAATTGTTTTCATTTATGCATCAGCTCCTCTCATCAACACAAAACCTAAGGAAGTCTACAAATAACATCCAGACAGGACACACATTCTCAAAGTTCATATCTAGGATGAGAGTTTCAAGTAAATTAGCTTCTTTGCATTAAATTTGTATGGATATTTATGTAAGAGTAAATTTGTCCTGTTAGAACTTAGCCAAGTAAACAATTAGAATATTTTAATTCTGTATAGGAATACCCACGTAGGAGCTTAAAACAATGAAATCCACTTTAAAAATTAATCCAAACTGGTCTTCCAGAATACCTTCACATAAACATCGCTACTCTATAATACGAAAAAAAATCAGTCCGTTTAATCTCTGCATGAGAAACACACTTGGAATTCTAACAACCAAGACAAATAGAACACATCTACTGAATATTTTTTCAGTAGGTTAATTTCTACAAATAAAATCATCACACTAAATTGTTAGTAAAAAGGTATTGCAAGAGTACATTATGCATTTCAGACTCAAATGAAAATAAATGAGAAGAGTTTGAAGTCTTCTAATGCTCATAAAAATATCATCTAAACATAGAAACATATGTATGTGGTAACATGTACATGGATTTATTATTGATTATATTAATGTAAATACAACTAGATCAACACAAACTCCTGATGAGTTATCTTTATATTCCTGACATACGTATAGTTAAAGTGTGCTCATTCAGCTACATATTGCATTAACCCTCACTTATATAAAAGTACATGAATTTAATGGAAGAGTTCAGCAGCGACAGCAGTGATTTGTATTTAATGTACCAAGTGTTCACACATTATACAGGAATCACTGCAAGAACATATATATTGCACATCAAGGCGAGCACAGTTAAAACCCTTTTTCTCACCAGAAATGTGGTTATGCAATTTCTTTGGAAGACAAAGCAACAGTTTTTTTTCTAGCAAGCACATCTACCTTACAAATTCTACCCAGTACCAAAATCAACTATAAAACTGTGCAAGAACCAAACAGTTCCAAAAATTGATTTATCGTTTTCCTTAAAATGGTACAGTGTACATAGGACTTTATACCAGTGAGGAATTATCTTTTTGCCTGTAAGATATATAGAGCTGATTCACAGACAAGTTATTTCTTTACATTCTCCACTCCACCAGAAAAAGGACGAAATGGAGGAAAAGGGGAAATTTGGACATTCATGTCAGAGGACTTTGAAATTTAAGAATAAAAAACATGCTGTGACAGTCACACACCATGCTTTTGAGAATTATTTTGAACACTGGACATATCACATTTTCTGGAAAAATTAATGCTTACTTCCACCTCAAACACTGAGTTCTTTTCCCATAAGAATTTTAAATCCTGAAAATACCAAGAGACAACAGTAAAAAAAAAAAAAAATAAAAATCAGTGTGGTAAATTAGATTTGAAATAGTAGAAACAGAAACAGTCAAGAGGCAAGTCAAAACATCAGGGCAGAATTAGCATCACTGAAGAAGGCTCAAGACCCAACCGATTCTTTCTCAAGAGGCTACCTACATCAGAATAGGAAGGTGTTTATACAGCAGCTTTCCACAGGAGCTTACAGCTAGGGCGTAAGAAAACAATGCTATCAGTTTGAATTTAATACTCAGACTTGCTCTGTTTCCCAGTGCTAGCACTAGCAAATTGCTAGCTTACACCTGATTTTTCGACACAGACTGATTACAAAAGACCTTCTTCCAAAAAGTTAAAAATCGTGAGCAGCTTTTTAGAAGAATAAGGGAACGAAAAAAAGGGCTTGTTGAGAAAGACATGTAAGACTGCCAATAATATAAACAAGCCAAAGATGACATACGGCCCAAGGAAATCAAAGAGAAGCTAAGAGAAGCTAGAAGTAAGGTGGTATAAAACAAGAACACTTGGGTAGCCTGATGAGATGCAAGAGGTATACTCCAGTCAGGCAAATGCCGAAGAGCAGCAATAAAGCTTCCAGCATTCATGTCCACACGTGGAACAGAGCAGAAGTCTGTACTGTAACTTCCCATTCCCTTTTAGTACCTTCCTGAAGGGCGGACTCTGGTGACTGTGTAACAGAAGGCGAAGATCGTGGCTGGGAAGAAAGGCTTGGAGCAGGTGTCCTTACTGACGAGATCACAGCAGAGGAAGCAGATGTTCCAACCCCAGGCTTGGTAAACGGAACGCTCTGGCTCACAGAGCGCACAGGCTGTGAAGAATCACCACCACCTGAAAACAACAGCAGAAAGCAGACACGTCGCCTGTAGTTGTACAGACAATTACACAATGCAAGCAATCACAGTTGATTTCACAGTAACTATAAAAACAATACGGTACTTCAAAGAGAGATGCCTTCCAACAAGTACATATTCAAAAGTAGTTTTTTTAAAATAAATACCTATAATGTTGAAACTCCACTAAAAATGAACAAATCGCTCTGACAACTAACAGCAAAAATGAAAGTATGATGTAGTAAGACCAAGCTTAAGAAGAAGCTAAATTGATCCATTTTCAATCCATCTCCACAACTCCATGCTTTCACAGGCTCCTCTTCCCAGAGAAAAAGGAACACAGTCCATGAGGGATAGCTCCCTCTCAATATTTCTCCCTCAGTCAGGAAACTTGAAAGTCACCTGTGTAGTAGACCAGCATTCTGCCTCCCTCACAGGGCTGGCACTTTGTAATTTTGGTACTCAATTACGAGACCCACATTCCAAGCAATCTGTTTCAATCAACCCTGAGTATTCTGTAGAACTTCTGATGAGTTTTAAACATCTGGGCTATATATAATCTGCTTAAAAAAGTCAGATTAGTGCTTTGAGAGATTTAACACAGTCCAGTTGAAATTCCTATCAGATAAGGACAATATAAATTCAATTAAGAAAGCTTTGGAGAGGGCCGCTCTTTGTCTATAAATTGAAAGAATTCGTTGTATTATGATTCTTTCTAAAAAACCTGACAGACCAGACTGTTAAAAATAAGAATAGAAATGAAATAGTTTGACCAACACCACTCAGTAAACAAACAGAAATCAAGCAAGAAAAAAATTCACTGTTTGTATTTGTAGAGTACTTATTTAAGTTACAGAATTCACTAGAAGATGCACATGTAATATTAACTTTGATTCCTCTGCACATACAGCAGTGTAGCTCATACAGTCCCTCGCTTTTCCTTAAATAATGGAGCTGATATCTGAAAGGACTTTATGGGGGAGTTGAGGCGTCCTTCAGAGGGGGAAGAAGAGGCAGCTTAAAATGATCCTTCTGTTACCTAATTTACCATTAAAATTAACATCATACATTTTCACCACCTTAATAGAACTTTTATTTATTATGCAGTTTTCAAACATAATGTTGAACATATATATGGCTTTTTCACAAGTGTTATCAAAATTAAAATGTGTATTTCTCCAAAGTACATACAGACAGCATTTTCTATTGAAATGTACTTGCTATAACTTCTGCTTCTACCCATTACACCTAGCAGACTCCCCACAGAAGCATCAGCACCTGTCAGCAGAAATATTCTTGTTATGATAGCCACACAGCTTCCTCAAACAAGATACGCAAGACAATAATGGAAGTTCTTTGTGACATTAGTGTGCTTACCCAGGTTTTATAGCAGAGAGAGCTGTTTACGGAGTTATGGTATTTTCCACGCTCCAAGTCAATATATCAATGTTTGCAGCATCAAGAACTGCTGTAGAGCATGCTAAATGCTACAATGTCACAGTGTCACATTTCAAAGCCAAACCAATTTACACCTGGATTAGCCAAACATGTAACACCTTCCTGCCAAGTACTATTATCTACTCTCAAACAGAAGTTAACCAAAATATCCTTCAATATTACAGGGATCCTTTACATTTATTGTAAGAAAACATTTTTAAACTCTGAGCAAAAAACCAACAACATAGTTTTTAATTTGTACAAAAATTCAACCTGCAAAATTACATGATAAACCTTATTTGGTGACTCTGGAAAGTTTTTGAAAGCCATAAGTAACTAAGACCAAAGGAAACACTTGGACAAAGTTAATCCTTAAAAAGACATTGTTAGTAACCATCATCACATGTGACAATCTATGGTCATGGTATTACGCTATCAATATTTTTTTTCTTCTGCCCAGTGAGAAGACTGCACTCTGTCACACAAGTACTAATCAATTTAGGGTGGTGTATTTTAGCTCAAGACAAAGCTGGACTGAACACCAGTTTAGAGTACAATGAGTACTGTTCTGTGCATAGTTTTTAGCAAAAATATTTAAGATGTACTGAAATTCCTAAGTGTACTCTCTGTGACAATGAGTTGCTGCAGCTGTGATCTTGATTTCCTGCCCCTGCTGCTCTCTCTCCGCCCCCCTCCCCCCCGCAACATAACACGCAATTTCTACTGAGAGATTTACCACCTCCCTGCAGCTTGGTTTTCAACATCTATCTCCCCAACTTTCTGTATCACGGCTGCAGTCCTTCCCCTTTTTCCAACCACACCTATATTAGCAGATTTGCAGGATTACAGCCTACATTCCTATGGAACTGGGACAGCAAGGACTTTAGATCCTGATCTGACATAAGGAGAAGTATGTGCACGAGAGAAAGAAATAAAGAGTCTCCTGCTCAAGCAAACTGCCTACGATTACAGGACAGTAGACAAGATTCAGGAACCAAAGAAACCCATACCAGGGAACTCCTTCTGCAGGTATATATCTCACTCTCCT
The DNA here is from genome assembly GCF_000708025.1 of Charadrius vociferus. Taxonomy (NCBI): domain Eukaryota; kingdom Metazoa; phylum Chordata; class Aves; order Charadriiformes; family Charadriidae; genus Charadrius; species Charadrius vociferus. The sequence goes on from NW_009648444.1 coordinate 948,865, forward strand.
CATGGAGGCAGGAGGGAGTCCAGTAAAATCCTGGCATTCTGGTTGACATCCACACTGACTGGAAAGCACCAAGAATGAAAAATCAGAGTGCACAGATTTCAACTCAAATAAGGTGGAAAAACATTAAGGAAAGCTACTGACCTAGAATGACAAAAAGCCTAAGTAATACAGAGTGGGTTATTTACATAGCATAACACTGGTTTCAGACAGATTTATATGAACGCTGCTCAGCTGAAATACAGAATTTAAAACTACAAGAGGGCATTTTTGCTAGATGAAACTAGTTTAAACCAGCAAGCAGAAAATTCTCAAATTAAATATTTGGATTGTACTTTATTTATACTTCCTAAAGCAAAGAGAAAATTATTCTCAGTGTCTGCTATTCATCAAAACAGGTCAAATTCCAGGCAAAAGATGCCTCTTAAAATAAATTTCTTCTAGTGAAATTTCAGCAAGCCACACTGAAAATACTTCAGTGATTTCAGACAGTGACTGCCAAAGTTTTAGAAAAAGATTTTGTTTCAGTTCTGTGTCCTCAGTACGTGACATACAACAGCTCAGGGAGTTGATTTTAATAGATTCAGCATTTTGGGGCCTTCCAAGGCCCTACACAAATTGGTTTATTTAAAAATACCATTGTAAGTCCAAGGCTTAGAACTTCTCTGATTCAAGGAGAAATCAACAAACTTCTGAAAAGTTTATGCCAGCATAAGTTTCCTGTGTAAGTCCTGTTTAAACACACATGCTTTATTAAAAACATGGCATTCTTCTATATAAACAATGTTTCATTTTCATCACAGAGAGCTCTCAGCATTCACTAACCACACAAAACTGCGACTGAAAAATACATTAAGACAGTAGTATCCTGCATGACAGTCTTCCCAAGATTGGCTTATTTATAATTTAAGGATTGTGAGGGGTCTTCTTTCACAGCACAGCAGCAATGAGAGCAAACTCTTACTGGCATTTGAATAGTAGGATACAGTATCAAACTTTCTTTACATGAACAGTCACAGACAGCACACTTAGGAATTTCAGTACATCTTATTCTATTTCTCCAAGCAATTTTGCTAAAAACTATGCACAGAACAGACTGCAACCTTTTTCCATCATCATTTGCTTCCTGGAGAACAGCAGGGAGGATGAAATATTCAGAAAAATTCCTTCTTATTAATCATTCGTTTCCTTAAATTCCTTGTGTGTTGTACTCGGACACTTTCTAAGGATGTACAAGAAATAGCAAAAACAATTTCAAGATCCAATTCCTTTTTTTAAAGGCTGCGAACAATTAGAATACTATATATGAAATTATTCTATCTGAGAACAATAAGGCTGCACTAAGAAATTCGGAAAGCATATCAGTGTCCCAAAAAGTAAATCAATTATGCCAGGACCAAACAATGATTTGCCATCTTTTATTAACCAGGTATTTTAGCAGTCAAATTTTTAATATAGTTTAGCCAAACATGTAGACTAAAAAAAAGTCAGGTATTATTGCAGGCAGTCTGTTTAGCCCCAGACTTTAAAAATGGTTTAAGTCTTTAAAATTCAGTAATAAAACAGCCCAGGTCTTCCTTCAGCCTAGCTACTGATCGCTACCTTTATTTGCTCTTTCCTAGTCAGTAAATACAGAATCATTTGTATGCTGAGGTTGAACTAGGAATTCAGAGGGAAAAGAAAAAAGTTGTTCTCCAGATAAATCAGTTCCACAATCAAGTCCACTGTGTAAGGAAGCACAGGGCATGCTTATCTCAGAAGCTCTACAAGGTCAGGAAGAGCTGGAATGTGGTTTAAGTAATTATGCCTGCAGTCCGGCAAACAAACCAAGTACTGCAATATTACTCAAGTGTAACAGAAACAGCGGATCAGTGTTTATTTCCTTAACTGTAAAGTGTGTACCTATTAGAGACCACTATCACAGTCAGTTCTATCATCAGCTCTTTGAAATACAAGCATAATATTACTACTCTTTCTCAATCACTCTCTTAAATAGAGCACTGAATGGTTCAGAAATAAGACTTTTCTTTGTTCATATGGCCCTTCATGGTCTGGTCAGCTCCACTGTTTCCCCTTTAAAACAGCTGTTCCTTGTAAAAAATAGTTATGAACAAAAGTATATTTCAAGATGCCCCCAAAGGAAACAAAATTAACAGGCATTTAAATGAAAAACTTTTGTAAATAAACCACTAACAGTCTGAACAAACAGTAAGTTGTTTTCATATCATAGAATGGTTTAGGTTGGAAGGGCCCCTGAAGATCATCTAGTTCCAAACCCCCTGCCATGGGCAGGGACACCTCCCACTAGACTGGGTTGCTCAAAGCCCCATCCAACCTGGCCTTGAACACCCCCAGGGATGGGGCCTCAACAACTTCCCTGGGCAACATGTTCCAATGTCTCACCACCCTCGCAGCAAAGAATTTCTTCCTAATATCTAATCCAAATCAATATCTGGCTCTTCCAGTTCAAAGCCATTACCTTTTATCCTATCAGTACATGCCCTTGTAAAAGTCCCTCTCCAGCTTTCTTGTAGGCCCCCTTCAGGTACTGGAAAGCTGCTATAAGGTCTTCCCAGGGTCCTCTCTTCTCCAGGCTGAACAACCCCAACTCCCTCAGCCTGTCTTCATAGGACAGGTGCTCCAGCCCTCAGATCATCTTTGTGGCCCTCCTCTGGACCTGCTCCAACAGGTGCATGTTCTTCTTACATTAGGGGCTCCAGAGCTGGACGCAGTACTCCAGCTGGGGTCTCATGAGAGTCGAGTGGAAGGGCAGTCACTGCCCTCAACCTGCTGGCCATGCTTCTTTTGATGCAGCCCAGGATGCGGTTGGCTTTCTGGGCTGCGAGCGCACATTGCTGGCTCACATTGAACTTCTCACCCACCAACACCCCCAAATCCCTCTCCTCAGGGCTGCTCTCGATCTGTTCTCAACCCAGCCTGTATTTGTGCATGGGATTACACTGACCCATGTGTAGTACCTTGCATTTGGCCTTGTTGAACTTCATGAGGTTCACATGGGCATACTTCTCAAACCTGTCTAGGTTCCCCTGGGTGGCATCCCTTCCCTCCTATGTGTCAACAACTCCACACAGCTTGGTGTCATCAGCAAACATGCTGAGGGTGGACTCAATCCCAACATCCGTGTCATGAACAAAGATATCAAACAGTACCAAGTACAGTAGTCAGTATAGACTGGATGAGTTTGATTCAAGCTTAGGTGTTTTTCCCAGGCAAATCTTTACCATCATCAAAACCGTGTTCCTTGGTCTTAGAGAACCTCTGCTACAAGGACTCCTAAACCAATTCCAATGTTGTGTTTCAATGTGGAGGCATTCCCACATCTCCAATCACTTCCATTCTCCCTACCAAGTACTGCCTACCCTATGGACTTGTGCTCAGTTGTCGCATGAAGCAGAAGCTGCAGCTGCTTGCATAGACTGAGTATTTTTGCCCCCAACTGGCACCTTTGCAACTTCATTCTCTATAGCTACATCCACACTAAAACCATCAAGTTGTTGCTGACAAAAATCATCTAAAACTACCAAAATTGCACTCTCATTCAAAAACTTACCAAAAAATATTTAAAAAAACCCCAATTGCCTCCAAACCCATGTAGGTTCTACTTTTTCTGAACTTTCTGAAAAAAATAGTGCATGCATGTTCACTCCGGTAAAATTTAAAGAATCAACACAGATCACGACTTAAAAAAAAAATCTCTAGCAAGAAAAGGAAAAAAGTACCTTTGTGGTTAACAGACTTATTTCAGAAATTACACTTTCCTTCAAAACCGCACAAAAGAATTCCCTTCCAAGGCCACCAACATGAAAAAAACCTCAATAAACTAAAAATATCCCCCAAATAACGTCTTTTTCTGTATCTCTTAATAGAAACATGTCAGTGACATGCTATTGTGAGGACTGTGGTAACTGAATGAGAAAGGCTTCAAGAAAGAATAAGGACAGAACTCAAAATTACGACGAAGAATCTCATATAACGAACAAGTACAAATCAACAAGAGCACAGAATTTCTGATGTTTCCCAGACATATCTGGAAGTTCACTAACCTTCAAATAATACCATACCTGTATTTATTTGGTTATTTACTTTAGCAACTGATC
>NW_009648444.1:953036-958938 GCF_000708025.1 Charadrius vociferus
TGATGTTGAATTGTATCCCACGGGAACATGCTGTTGAAGTGAATGAGGTACTGGTGTACTCTGGCTAGAAAATGTATTTGTCTCTTTGAACTGTCCAACAGCAGGTAGGCTCTGAGAGGTAAATGCCTGCCCATACACATTGCCAGCAGCCGCAGGATAGGAAACATTAGGATACATGGCACTAGAAACCACGGGCATGGTGTAGTGATCAGAATTAAGGGGAAATCCCTGAGATGCAACTGAAGAGCTGACAGAAGTGCTGTAGTGATTACCAAATGCTGAATATGACTGCTGAGCACTTGTATGCAAGTAGGACGCAGATGATATTGCTCCTTGAATAGGTCCTTCAGCCGGCCCCACTGTATGGGGAGGAGTTTTGTTGTACAACTGCTGTGATTCCTGTGTATTCAACACATTGGTACCCACAGAAGGTGTCATAACATTTTGTGCTGGTGCTGAATAGTAAGTAGGGTAGTAACTGGCTCTATACTGATTATCCACATGTGAAGCAGCAGCTTTATTGGGCACTTGGGAATAGTGTCCTGAGGGCACACTATAGTTTGGAGGATGCGAGCCATAGCCAGAGGGGAACTGCAGACTCTGCACAGGACCTGAAACAAAGAGAAAATGTCACATGCATCAAAGGTGCATCTGCTAGCAGTGCCAATGGACTCTGTGCTTACTCTAATTAACAAACAACTGTTTTCTTCTTGTTTTCTGTCACTATTTTTGAGGTCAATTTCCATCAGCAGAAAGAGAACAAACCAACTATAACACATGCAAAATACAGTATTTGAATTAATTTGCACACACACATGGAAGTAGCAGAAAAATGGATTGCTTCCATTATCGAAAGAGGTTTCCATGGCAAGACTGTGTGCCTCACATTTGTACTTTTAATATTTTTAAGAGTTTTTAGGAGGTTAATATTTAAACAAATAGTGAGCAACAGTAAGCACCAAACTGATGTTTCTAGTTGTCTGAATACAACAGTATGCCTTAAAGAAACTGACTGAATATGGAAAATAAAAAACTGTAGTTAAACCAGTACATTGATAAATAAAAATGTAAGTACCCTTCTTTACAAATCCTCAATATGGTGACCAAGATAAAGTGTTGCAGGGCAGATATTTTTGTCTTCTATGTTCTTTTGTATTATGCTTTTATGAAAACTGACATTTTTATGGAACTACAGAGTACCTTACAGGGCACTTCATTTCTGTTTACTTCCTGATACTTACATCAGGTATAGAAGATGTTGATATCAGAGAAACTGACCCCTGCTGTCACTGCAACTGGCTCTCCAACATTAGAGGTTAATTACATACTGGTCCAGCAAGGGCCAAACAATCACGTGTTTGCTAGAGACCGAATGTTAACTATGTCCAAACTAATTTTTTCAATGCCAACTGATCAATGGTAAATATGAAAGTTCTTCCTCAAGTTCTTTTCCTGAACCCTATTTTATTTTCTAGTGAACCACAAACGCGTTTCCCTGGATAACTTCCTTTCTTAAAATCACCACACCCTACTGCTTACGTCATGCTGAATGACTACGGTGTTATTTCCCAGCCCTTCGTGAACAGAAACACAAGCACAGCACTAGGCCAGTCACAAATTTAAACAGTTGCTGCGATAATAATAAATTGTTGGTTTCCTCCTTTACAGTGATTACAAAACATAAGTATTATTTCTCTCATCTTGAAATTTTGAAAAATCACTGTTATCAAAGCAACACCCAGATGTTCTAGGATTAACTTGCAAAGCAACTTTAATAATGAATTTGTTAACAGAATCTTGTAAGCAAGGAACATACTGTCCAGAATTGCTTTCTGATAAAATTAAAGATACCTTTTCATAATTGGCAACCCAGAAAATTGAGTAGAAGAGAAAGGAGCTAAAAAATGAACAACAGTAACTTGGACTGCTGGGTCACAAGACAGAAAGGCACTTTGGAAGAAAGCACAAGGAGCTTAAAAAAATATAAATTACATTCCAAGTTTTGAGGAGAATATGTAACTATGTTTCTGATTCACTGTTTTCTTGAAAAAGTGGGAGCTGCTTCACTAAGGTCTGTAGTGTATTCTCCTTTCAAGGAAAGTTATTTTGAGTTAGCAAGTCATTAACAGCTACATGAACTCCGGGAGACTTTCAACCAGCTTTTTTAAAGTCTGAAAGAACAAATTCAAACATACACCACTAACATGTCTCTCAAGACTTACTGCTTTAAGCATTTGTATCCCTTATGATGGCAAAAAAAAGATGTTTTCTCTGAAGTGTCTGTGCATTTGTTCTACTAAAATATGCAGAATGAACTAACTGAGCAGGTATAATTTAGAAACTCGTTTAGGAGCACCTGACTTAAAAGGTTGCATATCAAATAATCTGCTGCGAAGTCTTGCAATATCTAGCTGTGGTTTAAAAACACACACCATAAACAATGACAGATATTGTATTTTTGATTTCAAACTCCTGGTCCTTTAAAAGCAATTTTTACAATAACAGATGAAAGATTATTCCCATTATCTGAAGTAAGCTTTTTGTCCATTTGATTATAATGAACGTGAGTAGAAAGTAATTTTTTGTACTGCAATTAGTAGCTGAAGCTCCTAATGACTAGATAATTGGACAGTTTTCAACACTGGAAATCTGGGTACATCTTCAGTGTCATTTTGAAACCTGCTTAATTGCACAATCTGTCCTGATGTCTCAGGTATTCTACCTTCCTTCCAAAACACCTGACAAATCTTTCAAAAAAAAAAAAACCTCCACGAGAAGAGTTGAAAACCTCAGCTGCGCAGAGAAGGTGTACTGCTAAAACACCATCTCTATAATGAAAGCAGTGAACCTCTCCTACAGACAAATTAATACTTTATAATGTTACACAGTATAATTACACAGTCATTAACAGGTAAGCCCCAAAAGCCTTATCACTTTTTAGAGGGCGCTGAGAAAACTAAAAAAAAAAAAAAGCAGCACTATGGCTATTCCACTATGTGAATTCATAAAGCTTTGCTTGCTAGTATCACATTTGTTTGGATTTTTACGTCCATGCATTCTCTCACCTGAATAATTTAGCCATCTGCAGCGTACCCTACCTAGACATAGTCTATGCATTCTACACCACCATATTCCTTTCTAGCCAAGAACACCTGTTAGTTTTCTAACATCCCTTTACCCACCACAGCTCCCTCACGTACCCCTTAGCGGCTGCATGGGGATAAGCTTTGTGTGCCCTTAATTGTCAGCAAAGAAGCCAGCAAATCAAACCACTGCTGAGCTCTCAAAACAGCCGAGTCACAGAATTAATGTCGAGCTCCTTCATTCATCCAGCTTCCCATTTTCACAAAATATTCAGGGATTTTTTAGCTTTCAGACCTCTATCCTCTTTATCTTTTTGGATAGTTTCATTAATTTTGATACAAAGTCTGAGAATGGATGAAAAACACGGCTAAAATATGTCATAGTGAAAATTATGGTCCCGACATGCTAATAGAGATACCTACAGTAATCTTACAAACCAGTTGTAGAAAACACTAGACTAAAGTCTTCTGGAGAAACATTGGGATTCGATACAATTACCCTCTCAGCGTTACATTTCAATACATTAAATTGCTAGCACTGGAAAAATACATCATCTTTCAGTACTGACAAAACAAGCAACATTTTATTATGCTGAAATTAGGAAACAGGTAATTTTCAACTTAGATACAAAGCCACCTGTAAGACTACTGCAATAAAACTGTCTTGACCTTGCAAGACATTATTCAGAAGAATTGTATTTTAAAGCCCCAGACTTATGAACAACAACCCAAACAAGGGTGTTTTTTTTTTAACACTTAATTTCAGTATAGAATCAAACTGGGAGCACTGCAAGAGATAAGAAAAAATGCAATAAAACACAAACAAGAAGTTTATTTTTTAAAAAAACAACCCTAAGTTATACTAAAGCTAAAGTCTCCAAGGGTCTCAAATGGACTTAGTCATTGCACTGCGCAAAATTTATCGAAAACAAAGCTGAACTTCCTTTTTAGTATTACTGTACGTGTAACAGGTTGCTTGTGTTCTGCAAGAAAAAGCCCCTCTTTCATCAGATCCCAGTAATTTCAGGGTTTTTTATAAAATCAAAACACAGAGCACTCTAAACATCTGAAAGGATGCACTAGTGTTTTTTTTCTTTCAGCCAATTATAAATAGTTGCATTCACTTAAGTACCTTACATTTAAACTCTATTATACTGACACAAAATCAAATTTCTAAAGCAAGGACAATATCTGTGAATTTTAGTTTCTATCAGACAGAATGGAAATTTCCAGCACAGTCTTTTTCTGCTACTATTCCCCTCTACTCCCCCTCCTATTACAATTAAAAAAAAAAACACCCAACAAAAAAGTCATCTCAAATCCTGTGTTATAACTTCAGAAGATTAGTACTTAAAGACAGATACACTAATCGAAAAATTCTGGAACACTATTGCTAGATGACACAAAATCACAAATTCAGAGCTCTTGCCTACAAATCATCAAATACACATCACTGTAAGATATCTTAAGGAACATAGAAGCCAAAGTTAAGTTGAATAGTCAGCAAGTTATACAATAAAAATTCAAGACTGTTATTGAAACAGTGCATAAATTTCTTAGACCTAAAGAAAAACTGTTTTGCAGAAACTAAATAGTCTACTACAAAGTTGTAAACAAGCTGTTTTTAAGACTATTAGCAGCAATTATCAGCAACACAGAGTTAATGAATTAAAATAACCAATAGTAACAATTGCTCTTTAAAATTACTGTTTCGTTCAGTTAAAAACACAAGGAGAGAGTAAGATGTCAGTTTCTACTTATTTCTGTGAAACACACTTCCAGGTTATTGATGCTGTAGCAGCTGTGTCTTGATAATGACATGTTTTTAATAAAAAGCCATATAAGTTGGCAGTTTCTGAATAATTTTTACAAACTCAGCATTATAATACTAAAGTTGGGACACATACGAGGCATTAGCATCTCCCTATAATCTACCATTAGTTACCTTCCTTTTCATTCACTTCAGCGACTTTTGCATTATCTGCAAACTGACTCAAAACCTACTTTACAGGCACGTAAGTGCTTATTGACGAACTACCCCTTTGAACGTGAGAAACACTCATGAGTAAAAAACTTTGTAGGTCATTACCCTGCATACTGATCTGTGCAGAAAAAATGCCTGTGTACAAACCAGCCTGACTATAAAAGAAAGGGTTTAACAGTAGGAGTTAAAACTCTACGCAAGCAAGAGGCCCAAATTAGATGCCAAACCATCATTAGGTAGGGATGAAGATCATACAGGCATTCTGAAAAGTTAATGAGGTGTATTAATAAAGAACTGATTTTATAGCACACCAATTTAAAAACGAGGAACTGCATGCTAATTATTTTAATTCATAGCGCAGTTCGTCTCAGTACCTCTCCATCTGAAGAACAAGTCTGTATTTTGTGACTTTGAACTATTTTACCTTTGTTTTTCAGTGACCATTTTTTTTACCAGTGTTTTTCAGGGGTCCAACCTTGTTTATTCAACTCAAAATACAATATCCAGCTGCATGAACTCACCTATTACTTTTACGATCATAAACGGTCATGAAGCAAGTACTCCCATCTACAATACGTGGTTCTCCGTCCACACTCCCACAGCCGAGGCCTGGAGGTGCCTCGGCCTCCAGAGCATTCCCGGAGCGCCACAAAGCAGGCGCCACAACACCGACCGGATCCCGATCGCGAGGAGAGAAAGAAGCAGAGACATACACCCCCACCCCACCCCTTTAGCGAGGCCGGGAGGGGTTGCCCCTTCTTTAAAGTTAACTCCGCACACCGCGGCGGGGGCCTCGGGACGGGACGCCCCTTTCCCCTACGGGTGCTGCCTTTCA
>NW_009648444.1:959745-972213 GCF_000708025.1 Charadrius vociferus
AGGGGGGTGGGGGGGGAGGCTTCTGCGTCCATGCTTCAGAGCACAGACATGTACGTATATTACACATATACCTCTTAATTATTTTTTTTTCTTTTCCTTGTTGAGGCTTTTCTGTCTGTATAGACGATATATGCTATCTATATCTTAGGAATAGAGGTACCCTGAAACACGTAGAGGTGATGTGTGTGCTCTGCGCAGGGGAAAAAGGCCTCACAGGGTGACCTGAGGTGACGCTTTCCCTCTGTAGTTATTCTGTAGACAGAAAAGCCTCACTGAGGCAGGGTGAGCTGAGGCAAGGCTTTTCTTTCTGTATTAGGAGCACACACTGTGTCTTCTCTACACATAGTGTGTATATACTAGCTATATAGACAGACAAGGAAGAGTGAGGCGAGATAAAGCAAGGCTTTTCAGTCTTTGTACGAGTTATGTACTGTATATTCTTTAACCAGAAGGGAAAATGTTGGTGAGCTTCCCCTGTTGGCTACAGTTGGCAAAGGATTTCTCTTCAATTTAGCACTTTCAATCAGCAGTCAGTCACGCACTAAACCATATTAATTTTGGCTGTTCGTGTGTCTGTCTCTGCCACCTATCTATCATCTTGTCATTCACTCAGATGCTATTCAAGACTGAATTAATTGCTCAGGTTCTTTTATGAATTATGTACAGAAATCGAAACACAATTACATACACTGGTGATCATATTGTCAAGACCAAACCCACAAAACCAAGTCGCCTTTACTTGTTACATATATTTGACCGGTTCCTTCCGTGTTTGTATGCTGCTTTTCCTACTGGTTATTACACACGTCTGCCAATAAATACTTTAATACTTTTTTAATTACTCTGCCTGTATGCTAAGCATATGGTCCAGCTCTGACTGTTACTGTTACTATGAAGCATGCAGAGCATCTTTAAATATTGGAGGAACTGACTGTATTTTAAAGTTTCTCAGCCTTCACACCCTATCAACCTATGTAGTAGTGTCTTGCGCAGGCCTCCATTAGTCCTTTGTTAGACTGTAGATCCATATCTGAAAGAAATAGTTCCTTCTCCATATCCTAATAAGCTAGGGCAAGAAATAATGGGCTCAAAATGCAGCAAAGTTCAGGTGAGCCATTAAGAAAAAAACATTACCTTAAGATACTAAAGGATGAGGTGACATGGGAATGGTGTGATGTTGCCATAACTGAAGGAGTCTTAAACAGGGGCTACACAAATATGTTGACAGTCAGATTGTCATCCAGCTTTGGTGCAAGTGACCTCTTGGATTCCCTCCCAGGGCTATATTGTTGTGATCGGGTTAACAAATTCCACTGTTAAAGTTGTTGTTCCTTCTTTGCATCACATCCTCCATCCCACACGAAGTACTTGTGTGAAATGAATGCATGACAGCAAAATAATTCAGAATATGAACAACCGGTTGGTTTGTCTTTCCATTCTCAGTGCCGTTTTAGAAGGTGTGTAACTACTTCCTTGTACTACAACTATATTCTGTCACATCGTGCAACACATGTGAATCTGTGTCTTGACAAAGGTTTTCCTTTTCCAAAGTCTTGTTTCTCTAACTCCTTGTACTGTGGGACCATAAATATGTCCTATATCACAATCTGTGAAAATTACACATCAATTTATGATCAAGCACAAGGGGATGTATATCATTGTGCTAAAAGCAAGAAGAGGCAACTGGGAATTTTCCCATTGTTTTGAATGCTTTTACAAAACCTTTTACACAGCTTAATTAATTATTTTCTACAAACAACAATTACACTGCGGTTAAACCCATTAATTCCTAGGAAATCCAGATGTGTTGGCAGCTAGAACACAAGCCCCTAATGGAAATCCACTGTAGACTCAAATCCATTAATTTTGCTTTCCTCATTTATAATGAATCTGAATGCATTGGCAAGAAATGAGCATTAATGTCTGCTGTTTATGCTATCCTGCAACAAATAACACGTGAGCTGGCTCACCTAGATCATTGCTTCCATTTAGTCTAGTGACAAGCTTGCAGGAGTACCAAATTCTGTGGGCAGTTGGTGAGGCTTAATTACTAATAGATTTATTTTGACCTTTGGTGCAGGAAGCTTTGCAATGACACAAAAAGGTCCCTCTGCCATTTGGGTTTGGGCGACCAGAATATGAAAACATATCTCATTACCTGTAATTTGATAAAAGGGGCATTAAATGACCAAACCTAGAGAGCAAAAGTTATTTTTGCAAGGAGGAACATCCGGGAACAAAATAATTATAAATTGAGTTAGAAATAATTTTGAGCTTTAACATAAGCAAGCCAACTGAGCCAAGTCTCTTCCACTTTGCCATACATTTCAGAAGGCGAATGCCAAAATTAGGTACTTTTATAATCACCATCAACAAAATATAGCTGTGGGTCACCTTAGCTCGCTAATAAATTTCTAATTATTCTCCTGCTTTTCTTACAGGAAATGGGCCACTTCAGGGCAAAGTAATAAAGGTTTGCATTTTCACAACCAGAAGTCCCAAACTGTGTTAAAATCACTCTATTTGGGTAAGTTGCCTGTAGTAGCTGTAGTGCAATTGCTTTCCAGAATGAGAAAGGCAAATCAAGACTCTTGATGTTACCATAAAGTGTGCCTCTGCTTGGGTGACCTCTACATCTGACTGAAGGATAAATACCTGCATCCGCTGAGTGAGATCTGTGCTGTACTTCATTTGTAGCTAGCTAATTAGTAGAAGAGGCCCCAAGGTAGCTGTGCTCCACTTTAAGTAAAAATCTTTCAAATATCTAAAACCTACCAGAGAAAGAGAAGTGAGTTGTGATGCAGCTCAGCTTTCTTACACACGTACAGATTTTCTTTCCATGTAGTTTATTTTCTTTATTATTCAGGTAACTCCAGAGGAGTTCTTTGTCTCAGCAATGAGAAGAGCTGTTTGTCTGCCTGAAGCACTTGGCTTGTATTCAGGTTGAGTACACAACACTGAGCTGTCCTTAATTTTCATGGTTTTCTTTTTTTTTTCTTTCCCTTTTTTTTTTTTTTTTTTTTTTTTTTCCCTGGGGTATTTGTACCTGTGATGGAAAAGGCTTAGAAAGCAGCCAGATCTGCCAGGCCGTGGTTTCACCAGCCCTGAAGAAAACCTTACGCATGCACATTCTATACAGACATCATCTTTACCAGTCTCTATACACATTATAGGATCAAGGGGACTGTCACTGCCACTACCAACCTAATGGCAATGCAGCCACCTTTGACTACCTTGTTATCAACAATAGTCTAATTGTCATCACCCAAGGGTGGCTGTAAGCGATATGAGAGAAGGACTTAGCTTGTCTCTGGACCAAGGCAATGAGCTCTGCTAACGGCTACGGCTGACGGTTGCTGAATGTAGCTAATTATTATGGACTGAAAGTCAGAGTAGTTGTTCCATTCTGTAACCCCTAAGGATGAAGTGTTGTCCCTGTCCACAATCGAGTCTATAATTTCTGTCATACCTCTTCAAATCTGGAAATAGGACATAAATTCTTACTTAAATTAATACTCCTGATTGGCAATTATACCTGGTAAGCCCCTTGAGTATGCGGTGTAGGTAAACACATACATCTACATCTAGACTTGTAATACTCCTGGGTGGTTTCATCAGCTGCAGACTTCAGTCTACCGCATTAGTACTTAGAAATCACCAGGCAAGCTATGACTAAGGACGAATCTCAGCTATATCCAGAGCTCTAAATATTTTCATGAAATTGTGTTCAAAGTGAAACTGTAGCCACAAGCTTTCGTGTGACCTTGGAGGACAGCTAAACAAAAGCAAGAGAGTCTGGGGAATTTTTGCAGCTGGTGTGCCACATCCCAGCTGTAGAAGCATAGCGATGCCGTGATCTAAACAGGCTGAGCTTAAGCTCATGAAACCTTTTCAGTTTTCAGCTATTAAAGTTTTATGCTTTTCCAATAATTTTTATAAGACCTGTAAAACTAATAAACCCCTGAAAGATCTATTACTCTCTGGCAGTTTGATATTTTACAGGTTTTCCATTAAGATGGAACAATGACTCATCTGAACCACTGGAGCTCCCTTCTTCCTCCTGTGACTCCAGATGTGCCCCCAAAGCAAAGCTTGCAGTTACTTCTAAAAGAGAACGTGCTGCAAACATGGGAACTTGTGTCCAAAAATAGTTTCTTAATTTTTTCTGGATGTCTACGTCACTGGTCCTCACTGTATCTTCACATGGGCAGTAAGAAACCCACAGACCCAAACCAAAAGACATAGTTCCTCCCCTATATTATATGACTGTGTAGGCTCCACTATTTATGTACACTGTAAGTCCTGAGGATCTCAGTCACATGGTAATACCCTTGGCTTCAAATGATTTCTCGTGTGAATGATGGCAATGAGATAGGCTCATGTGGACTGTAGATCAAACCATCCAAAACTGAAATAGAAGATAATTAAACCACTGAAGCACAATTAAAACTTAAAAGTACCATGCTGTGGATTAGCAGCTTAACGCTGTAAACCTCAAGGACTTTGCAGTAACACTTAAGTAACTCCGGTTTTCTGTGTACATTTGAAACAACATAAGAAGCTGAAATTGCCTCTATCCTTATCTGAAGAGACTGCTGCCCTCGGAAACTAATTGAAAAATTCCTCTCATGAGATGTTTTGGCAATATTTGGGAAGCTTGTCATGCTAATTAAATATTATGGACTCCGGCTGACTAGGGCCAGATTCTGCGCTGACCGCCTTGTCTTCTTTGGTGGGACTAACTCCAGAGAAGGCATATGAAGCTCCATGCCCGTGGGAAAAACATTACTCAAAGGCATCATATAAAGTGACATATTCTCCCTTTACAGCCATATAGTTGTAGTACCCTGTCAAGTACTTCTTTTTTAAGGTCAGATTTTTTTCATGAGTAGCAATGCATTGTTTTCAGGCGAGGGAACCCAGAGAGTGCTTTTCCTTGTACAGAAGAATAAATAAACCTAATTAATAAAAGCTTACGGATTTATTCATAAAACATTATACGCATGAAAAAAATTAAACAGCAATGCTCAGTTTAATTTCCAAGTACAAGTAGAATTCAAGGAGAAAGACATGTTTATTTAAAATCTTTTCAGACCTGTAAACTGCCCATCTAAAATAATCCTTTTGTGCTTATGGTTGTTCTGACAGCCTTACCTGTCTCAATCTTACTTTGAGCTTTTTTAACTGTGGCTTTTTACCTACCTATAGCTTCTTCCCGATATTTGCCTCCTAATTTAATTTCATTCTTCATAGTGGGTGAAATTCACCTTTTATTTTTACACCGCTGACTTCTTTTGAAATACGTGGTGGCACTATAATTTCAAATTCACCTAAACAGGAAGCAGTGACATGAGCACCTCTGTTTAGTGCCTCTTTTGCTAAGACTGCAACATTTACTATCCCACAACAAAAAAATTTAAAAATAATAATAAAAGTCAGTGACTTCCTTTCAGTAATAAAGTGCTTACATCTAAATATTTTTCTAACACAGAATGTAAATTTTCATACACAAAAATCCATTTACTTCTGGTGTGATGCTTTTGCTTTAAAAAGAAGTGAAGATAGGTCTCTGCCATCTTATCTTTTAAGCGCAGCTTGTGCTGTGTGGTTTCATGTTGTACTGGAAATAGTGCAGATGCAGATCACACCTGCAAGGACAAAGGGGAAGCGTTTTGTTTACAAAAGAACGAGTAGCACAATCTGTGCAATTATTTTATGAGGCGAACTATTTTTCTGTAGATGCTTACTATGACCTGGGACAAACAGACATTGCTGCTTCTTAGCCTATAGCGAGAGGCATCTCTGTTTTTTCTCCTCCTTTGACCTCTACTTAATTGCTTTCGTTGTAACTGAGGTCCCAGTTTGGGGTCAGTTCTAGAAGTAGATGAATATTTGCTAACAAATTATTTACTACCTGCAAAGAAAACAGCTCTGGCCTGACAACATTTGGAAATATGATTGAATATTTTCAGTTTTAAAAGTACTTTCTTTAGTACTTTTGACTGCTGTAGAATGCAAAATAAGGAAAGGTGATGCAAGGACTGGTAGCCCCTGAAATGCAACTAAACGATTCATATTGGGTTCAGCTCCCATCACCCTTCTTTTTCTCCTTGATGTCAAAAGCCTTTTGTTTTCCTATCAGGCTGACCCAAAAGATCTTTTATTTATTTTCATTTTGGCCAGAAGATCAAACCAGCCGTTTTCTTGTATTCTTTTTAGTATTTAAACAAGACTTCTGCTTCAGAAACACGTGCCCAAAGTTAATCATGTGTTTGAGTGCCATCTAGATTAAGGGTGTTAAGCATATGTCCGAGTGTGTTCCTGTGTAATTTCCGAGACCAAAATACAGCCAGAAAAATCAACTGGATAGACCCCATTCCCCCAGTTTGAGTGTTCCTAAGAGTGGAGATTATGTTTATAGGAGACAAATTAACCTGATGTGATCGGAGGTCTCTGAAACTGGGAGCACTGACACGTTCACCCTTGAGAGTCTGGAGCTGTTCAGGAAGCACCAAATGCCGCCATGCAACAATGTTTTTTTCTTTCCAGCTATTTTCTTTCCAGCTCCAGGCTAGACTTGAACGGGGCAATTGGGGTTAAACTTAGCCTTCCTGTTCAAAATTTCATGCTGTTAACTTCCTATAGCTGTGACGACTTCTGTTGCTCTTGTGCAGTGTTTGCTTTTTATACACCGGGGTTGTGTCACAGGACCAAAACCTTTATGTACTTGTGGGGTGGACAAAACAGAGAAATGAGGGACCTCTTTTCCCATCTCCTTGGAGACCTGCGAGCAGCTGAGAAGCCTGTGCTCCAAGATTTTATTTTACTGTTCCCCAAGTAAACGCGTTCATGAAGAGAGCTGGTCAAGCACAGGGGAGACCATAAATAAATTGCCCCCTGAGAATAGCCGCAGGCATTCACATTTCCCAGCTGCAGGAGCCGTAACCAAGAAGGATCCTGCTAGCTTTGGACACAAATCTATCCCCAGGATTTGCATTTAATGTGCTGAGGTCATTTGTTCTTAAGGATTTCAATTAGAAAAAGCAGTGATTTTCAACAAATGGTGGGGAATAATGCTAAATTACTTTAAGAACCATTAAATTTTTAAAGTCGGACATTTATTTTCAGAATGTAAAAAAAAATACGGAATTTACTGAGTTTTTAATTTTTTTTTCTTCCGTTAGTGTATAGCATGTCAGAAGCAGCATACAATATGGCAGCATTAGTGGCAATCAAATAACAGGAGAATCAGTAGGACGTCCCGTATTTGAAATAACATTTGAACTGAGGCAACATTGCTCCTGATCCTGGTTACTAATAGTATATAGGGGCTTTTACTTGCCTGGGTTGACAGGTTGCACAATAGTTCAGAGAAAACTGATTCCTTTACAACCTCTGCAGCAGCTTCCTCCTGCTTCATAAAGCCCCTGGAGATAATCCTTCTCCCTTCGTGCTGCAGTACCTTATTTGGGCTTTAAGGGAAAAGAAGAGAATCTGTTTAGATTTGGATGTGATTTTCCTGCCTGGGAGAATACAATACAGGTTAACAGAGGAGTTTTGGTGGGAAGAGAGGTGGAGAGGATGAAAACAAGAATGCTGCTGGTCCTGGGCTTCAAGATCACATCAGTGCTTAACACATTCCTAATTCTTATTTCAGACTGAAGAGATTGGCAGTTATTTTCAGGATTTTTTTCAAATTTTACCTATTAAGGAGCACCAGCATCCAGTCCTTTTGAAGGTTTGATCCCCTGGTTCTTCAAGTGTACTTAGTCTTCCTGGGTGCAATGAAAATAGCATTTTCTCTGCCTTTTCTACTTTGCAGTGGAAACAATCTAAATTTTCCTCCCAGATACTGTTCATCTGCTAAGCCTTTCTATATTGATTCAGGAAAAAAAGCAACATTTACATGCAAATGGTAAATTGTTTGAGGTTCATGTATTTGGCTCTGATTGTCTGGCCAATGACTCTAAACTGTGTTGTTTTTCCACGCTGCAAGACCCTTGAGACAGGGCCTGTGTCTCCCTCTGGGTACTGTAAATGCCAATCACACAGAGAGTGCTCAATAAATAAATAATGCTGGTTTTGTTACTGCTGTATGACCTTTCCCTTGCCAGAAAAATTATAGGGGAGAAGAGATCAAAACCCATATGAGAGTAAAAAAGAAATACTCTGATTTATCTATGCAGAGCACAGGAACACAAGTTCGATGTTACTTCTTTGCTCCTTTTTTTACCACAGGAGATTTAATACTTGGTCTGTTTTAACATTCTTCAGCAGGCTTCAGAGAATACCATACTGAAGCTCCAAACAGTTGCGGATTAGGGTAACGCAAGCATGGATATAATGACCTGGATTAGGAATGAATTCAGTAGGCAAGTTCCCTTCCAAATAGTAGACTTGACTTGATTCAGGAAAGTCCCAAAACATGTGCCTGACATTTAATCTTAACTTCAAGGGGAGCTAAGAGGGTGCTTAAGCTCCCCTGAATAGTGACCATCTCTTGAATGTGGCCTTTTTTGTGCTGTGCCCAGCAGTTGCCATGGCTGAAGGGAATGCAGTGGGTGTCGAGAGCAGCTCAGAGGATTATGCCCATCCCGTGAGTGTTGAAAACGTTGTACTTGGTTCTGTGCACACTGATGAACCCAGCTCCAGCCTGCAAGCTACAGATTAGAGCTGAAATGTTAACAGCATCTATAATCTCTCTGCTGCCTTTAGCGTACTGAAATCCTATGCGTCTCTCTAACCTTGCTACAGAAAGTACTGAAGCATTACCCCAATTCTTTATAAATTGTTGCCTATCTGGAAACTATCCACAGTACTTCTGTAACTTCATGCAGGCACTTTTTTTTTTTTTTCCCCCCAGACAAAGCAGAGAATAAAATCTTCATTGTGGGCTGCTTAGAAAGTAAGTAGACACCTTTTTCATTTGAGCTGATAAAATTCAGGAAATCAGTAGATGTTAAACTGGTATAAATTAGTGCAAAATTAGACCTGATATCTGATTTGAGCCTTGGAGAAACTCTTCCCACAAAGGACCCTTGGACAGGGCTGTTCAGCAAAGCTCACCCTGCCTCTCTCGGCAGCTGCTGGGAAGGATTATGACCCTCACATTGGCACATCCTTCTGTAACGTGGGGGGGCACCTCTCACTTCCACAGAGGTAAATACCACTGTACAGCATTGGTGCCAATACCTGATCCCAGCTGATTCCTTTTATTGCACAAGCACATGGAAATGGTGTGAAATGGTGGGAAGCTTCCAATGTAAGGACTCAGCCTGGAGTATATTGACATGCTCAGCTGAAAAGGGATCAGAAAACCCCAACAGCAAAAACAAACAAGCAAGCAAGTATATGGAGAAAGACAGAAAGATTGTTTATTTGGATTGCTTATTCTAAAGCAGACAAAACTTTAAGAAGGGACGATAGAGCAGTTGGGTTTGGCTGGGTTTTCTTTGTACGTAAATAAAAGATAATTGTGAAGAAATCAAAATGTCAACTGAGAACAACATAAGAATTAGGAGGGATAAATTGCAACAGAAGATCTTCAGGATAGACATTAAGGATATATTTTTTTTTATTTGATGTGGATACTTAAACATCGGAAAAATTGCTGTGGAACATTGCAGAATATATATTGTTGTTGCAAAACAAAAAGTTCCTCCGTTCACTGCCTTTCCCCCTGAGCAGAGGCAGTGCGGCCACTAGGAGATGCTGCTGTACGCGGAATAGGCTCTGTGCTGGGAAAGGCAAAAAGGAAGGAAGGAACACTTCCAACCAGGCTGAGCCATGGCACATTTTTCTGTAGGCATCCCGAGGGGAAATTTGAGACAGAAATATGTACAACACTGTTGTGTTGAGTGAAACAGTAACTCACAGTTTGCAGTAATTTGGGAAGACTACTTTAGCGCTTAGAGAAAGGCATTGCCTTTTAGTTTGATATAAATTACTAACCCGGGAATTTACTTCTTTAATCTAGAATATTGACTGTTGGGGTTTGGGTAACAAAAACATCTGTGTTTCTATATGTGGAAGGGTTTAGCCCGCTTGATAATATGACTTAAACATATATTGAAAAAAAAGTTCCAGGATAAAATGCAATTAAAATTCAGGGATCTAATTAAACAGAGAAATTAGAAATACACCTGGGACTTCAAGTAAGGGGATTTTCTATGTCTGGGCAGAAACCCGATAGGTTTAATGGTGATTCCAGTTCAAAACTAAGGTGTTGGAAAAGCCTTTGCTGGAGCTGTGTTGAAGGGCCTCCAAAAATATGAAGATTAACTGAAAACTCCATTTATGTGTTTATATTTGCTTGTCGCTGTAGCAAAGTCCAGCTGCTGTGTAGCTTGATCACCCTCTCCAGTGGCTGGGGATGCCTTAGTGCTCTCATTGTTCATTTGCCATTAGATAGTATTGTCTTCTGCTGGCTTATGATGTTTGCTGTCATAAAACGAAGAATGTAAAAATTAGTAAAACACTGTCAAATTTGTATTCTCCTTTGGCAAGATAAATGGCTATTCATCCACAGGGAGCCCACTTATCACTAGCGATCTTTTCTCTGTGCCTTTCCTGACATGCTTACTCAACTCTGGGAGTCTTTGTGAAGGCTTTTTTCTTTTGGTGTGTTTTGCTCAGGGTTCTTTGAGGGGTGGATGGGAGAAGGAATACTTTTCAGAAGTATTTTGGACATATAAATTGCTGCAGTTCTCTTGCCCCCATTTTATAGACCAAGGCTAACGTCTTCATATTTGTGTTTATTTTTAGAATACCCTATTTCCATATTTAGTAAATGCAGTTCTCAGCCTTGCAGAAAAAGAGGCCATTTATTTGGGTATCTAAATATGTAGAAATAAAAGTCCAGAATAGTGTATACATAAGTAGCTCGATTCCCAGACTCAACTCTCTGTGCATTTATGGCCGCCCCCCACTTTATGCATGTACTATATTGTGCACATAAAACAAATGTATATTTTTTGAGGTGCCATTTTAGGGAGAACAAACTCCTCAGCCACTGCCCCCATGCAGCTTCCGTTGCTGCTGCTGCCACTTGTTGCCGCTGCAGAGGGCTGGCATGGCAGCCACCCTCTGGTGGCTGCAGCTGCGGGACACAAGGAATCGGGTCCATAGCAAAAACCACAGCACGAGAGGCAGGAGTGGGATGTGGGGAGTGGGGGTCTGAGATGCCAAGGAAGACAGAAATTGATGTGCTGAAGGGGACACACGCGCTGCACAATATATTTGATATTTTTGTGCGAGTCAGCGGTAATCAGGTGTTACGGCACAAAACCAGGTCAGCCTGGCCAATAAGCCAACTGTAATTCTGTGGGGCTTTGCAGGGTGAAGACAGGGAGATAAATATACACTGAAACGATAATGTAACTCTTTCAATTTAATTGGGTAAGCTTAAAAACTTGTTCTTGATCAGAAAGCCTATGCTGATAAGGAATACTTCCAGGAAAAGTATGTCTTGTAGGACAAGGAGCGTAATGAGAAATGGTTTAAATTTTGCTATTTCTATTATATAAGGCTTGCAAATATTCCTTGTGTGAGAAATTCCTATGAGCAATAGAAATATTTCCTTTTTTTTCTCTCTAAGAAACTGTTTAAAAGATTGTGCTGTTTTCTTCAGCTGTCTCACTGGCAGGACCCAGCTGAGGGTCTGCCATCCAAACTTGATGCTGGGTTATATCAGTTTCTGGTTGCTTTTTTGGGGGAAGGAAGGGGATGATCTTAAGATCCATATATGCTTTGCAAACAGATGGAAGACCAGGCCCTGCTATAGGCAGCACAAGGTCTACTTTAGGCACAAGTCACTGATATTACTTTACCATAAAGTGGGTGCAGATGTTATTGGTGAGCAGAGGAACATTGGAAGCCTTTCAAAGGAAACGCATTTAAGGAGGGATTTGAAGGAGGAAGTGGCGGGAGCTTTGCACGTGAGAGGTTATGATGAAATGTTTAGACTTGATCTGTAAATGACAGGAGAACATTCAGAACAGTCTCACCAAGCAAGTCGTAAGATATTTGATCTGCAAGTGTCAAGCCTGAAAAGTCCCTTGGCTGCTTGCGAGCATTTCACAGTGAATTCTTATAAGAGTTAATCTTAAATGTGTGTCCTTCTTTGGAAGGAGGATTAACAGTGCTCCTGGGAGTATCAAAATGGGAGACATACTCAGCTGGACAAGAATCTTGATTAACCAGTCTACAATCACCGAGAAAGAAACTAAAGATAGTGATTGATGCCAACACTGCTCTTCTTGCAAACAGACTTGCTGTTATATGAAGCATTTTGTGTGAAATTAATTTCAAAGCTAGCACTGGGGAAACGGAAACCCCTTTAATGTGCAGATGATGGTGTTTTCAATGCTCATCAGAGCAATAGGGAGCTGCTTGGAGCTCAGTTCGGACACTTTTCCTTTGTCTGGTAGGAGAATGCTAGCACTACTTTAACCTTGCTAAAAAGCGCAT
>NW_009648444.1:972249-984082 GCF_000708025.1 Charadrius vociferus
ACAGTCTGATTGAAGGAATGAAATAAAATGTAAGAGGAAGGAAGGAATTAGAACAGTTAACTGGAGGCTTTGGTCAAATCCATTCTTCCTGGCTCTCCTGTTCTCCACTGCTTACTCTAACTGCACCCCACCATGAAGTGTGTATGAATTTATAGGGGGTCTCTTCTCAATTTGTAATACACAGGTGTATCTAAACACATTTTCACAGGAAAAGGGGGAATCTAGTCTTACAAATGCTTTTAACATTAGTGGAAGCTCTGCTTCTCTGTCCTTTTAATTGCCTTGAGACTCTCCAGATGGGGGTCAGATCCTTGTCTCCTATCAGTTTTCTACTGACCACTCACCCAAGTGAGTTACTGCAGGCTTATGCAAACAGGAAAACTGCAGAATTGGACCTTTTGGTTTTCTGCATGTACCCTGCTGTGTTGACGATTAGCTTTTTAAAATCAAACGAGATGAGATAAGAGCAGTAAGCTCTGCTAACACAGACAAGCCGTGTATGGACTTTGGGTGATCTGCTCCTCTTAAATCACTGCCTGATTCCTTCAGTTGCTCAAAAGCCAAACCCAGAAACTAATCTATCTATGGCCAAAGTATTTCTGTTCCTAAAAAAGCCAGACAGTGAGCTCCATATGCAGATTTGGGGCGCTTTTTGCTGTTATTGTTTTAAGGTGATGTCTTCTGAGTAGCTGCCATTTCTCATTGCTGTCAGAGCAGACCAGTAGTTCAGACTGTTGCTGCTGGCACTGTGCCTTGTTGCAGAAATAGTTTATTTGTATAGGTTTCTGATTCTTCATATGTAGGAGACCTAATGCATTTTATTCATTCTTCTTTTAGCTGAAGGTGGTCGGTTCTCATTCTCCTTTTATAGTCTGCATGTAGTTAGCAGCTACCAACTGCTCTCGTGGAATGAGGATGAGGGTTTGTAGTAATTCTCTCCTCTATTACTACAAACAGCCCGCTGGGTCTGCGCCAGCTTCTTCATTGCTACCCCACTGTGATCCCACCACTTGTGTTTCAGATCCCTTGGTCTCTCCTTCGCTATCTAATTCCGTGCCCTTGCTTCCCGGCGAGGTCCCTCAACAACACGATACTGCGGAGTGAAGCCAACATCCTCCACACCAGGGTTTTTTAGGAAGGGTTGAAAGAGACTCTCCTGTCTTGGCAGGCTGGCATCTAAAAGGTGGGAATGTTGGCAGCTCGCTCTTGGATTGGCCAATCTGGAGAAACTGGCTTCACCTCGTCCTTCATTTTTATGCCTTTTACAGTCTCACGTGTACAGAGTTTTACTTCTTTTCTTGGTGTAATAGATTAAGAACTGTTGATTAGATAGAGACTGCATCGCAGTTGGTTGAAAATCGAAGGTCAAGATTTTCAAAATGTTTAGGAAGATGAATAAGTAGCATGCTTCCTTCCCAATTAAACCAGTGACTGAGCTGCTGGAGCACGGAATGTATGTAATTTGGGACATTTATTCAGGTTCCCAAGTACGACCTTTTGAGCTAACTTTAGGTACTTCTGAAAAAAATCTTGGCCAACTGTCAACAACATAATCAACAAGCAGAGAAGTTAGTTTTAAGTAGACCACCCTGAAATAGTTTTGCTTTTGCTGGCAATTTATACCATTCCCCCCTGGATCTCTCCCTTGAGTGGAATATCCTGTTGGATTTATTGTGGCTTCAGCACAAATATGGTAGCAAAGTCCCCTCTCAATTTTCTCATGAGGAAGGATTCAACTGCAAATGAGGAAATAAGGTGTTACAGACAGCATACAGCTTGTTTGTAACCTTTTTCTTGAAAGTAAATGTCTTCCACCATCTTTAAGCCATACTTCTTGGATTCTTTATCTGGCAGAATAGGCAAAGCTCTGCTCGGCAAAGCTATTCGTAATGAATCAACAACATATATTTGGGCTGTGCACAGAGAAGTGGGAAGGCAGTGCATCTCAGTTGCAGTCGAAAGAAAAATATGCTTTTACAGGATATTTAGACCTCTGTGCTACAGCTGGGAGCTGCTCACCTTCTTTTATGGAAGACAGAGGAGCACTGAATTGACCTAGCAAATCTGCAGGATGGCTTTTAGTGCAGATGTTTCTGACCCTTTAGAGCAGGGTTACTCAAATGGGGCACTCCGGTGTGGGTAAGGATTTTAAGCACAGTTTGCCCAAACCCCCCCGAGGTCTCAGACTGACATGTGGGAAATCTGTATTTATTGCCAGATCCTACAGGTTTCCCAGGGGGCAGCTGCAGTTCGCTGCCTCAGTCCCCAGCTGTGGAGGTGACGTGTACTACTTTTCCAGGAACCAAACCTCAGTAAAACTAACCAGCTGGCCTTGAGCTCCTCTGTTTTTGGGACTCTTCTTGTGGGATAGTGTTGGGAATATACCAGTAGTAGTTTCCCAGGGGCCATGAAGAGTTTTACCATTTTCTTAAATGGTGCTAGGTTTTGTAGATTATATCCTGAGATATAAATATAAACTCTGCCTTCCACCAGGTTTAAAACAGCGGTGGACTATTTGCTTTTTGATGAGTATCATGCAGAGGCATTAGTACTAAGTGTTGAGGGGGATTATGCAGCCTTTCTTTTATTGCTGGGTAGGATGTCTATATTAAAGGAATCCTGTGATGGAAAGGTTGAGAGTCAGATGACTGGCATGTAATGCTGACACTGAAGTCATAACTAATGAGAACAAGCAGGTATACAGAGAAACCTTCAATAAGTCCCATGATAACGGAGTTTAGCACTGGTATGGTGCATATTCATACATTATACTCCATAAGGCTCTAGTGCTGACATAACCACTCACAGCCAGAAAAAAATTCACTAGTAGGATGTGAGGAATTAGTTTCAGTACTGATAAAAATTGCACCTCAGGTGCAAAATGCTTGAAAAGTAGATGTGTGTGGGAAAGTAGTGTTATTTGCACTAAATATTTTAACAGTAATGCATGTGAAAAAACAGTAACTTTGTGCTGTAAGGATAGGTGAGCTTAACAAGAAAATCACATAAGATATTGCGTTCAAAAAAATTAGTCTTCCAGACCCATGTACAACTTCTTTTGTTAGTTGCTTTTTATCTTTCTTCTCACCTCTGATTAAGTAAGAATACATTTTGATATATTTTACATCCAAAAAATATAAAATCTGAATTTACTTCACCATTTGCATCTTTCTTTTTCTACTGATTTGCACCTTAGGTACAAGTAGCAAACCCATTTTTGTCACCGTTTATTTCAGTACAGATGTTGTGATGGTCTCCCACTTTGTTAAATTGTCAGCTGGTGTTTGAGCGAACACAAACTCATCATTCCAGAGGTTATGGGAGAATAAGAGGAAGCTGGATTGGCTCGTAATGAAGAGCGGGGCAAGTAGCAGGGGGAAATATCAAGGCACAAAATTCTGTCAAGACACTATCAAGGCACAAACTTCTGTCAAGACAGCGGTGGAGTTGGGCTGAGGGAGTATTTTAAATTCACAGTTGGCTGCAGCTTATTGGAAAGCCTTGCTCCAAAGACTGAAAATACCAAAAGGCCCCTGAATAAAATGCATCCGGAAAAGAACTGGTCACTGTTGGGTTTAAGGACACCTTATTAATAGGCTATTGCTTTGTTTTCTGGTGTAGGCAGTTGCTTTCTTTGAGGCATTTCTATTCACATTCCCAATTTCCCCTAAAAGAAGGGCTACTGCACAGTTTTAATTTTAAGCAAGAGCAAAATACATTGATATTGCAGACCTGTTAGAAGGAATTACTCATTTCTTGCTTCCAGGGAGCAGGGCTCACTTAGGGCAGGTCTGTGTGTGTTTTGTGAAGCTAGGAAGGAGATGGGTTTAGAGATACTGTGTTTTGCTTTATTTCTTTCTAAAAGAGATGACTTTTACCATTTTTAGATATGAATTTGGATTGAATAAATTTAATTCCTATCAAAATTAATTTAAGTTTCAATTTGTTAGCTCATTGTGGCATCGAGAGTAAATCAGAGAAATGCATTAATCGGTATTAATTTTCTGTTTCCTAACACTATAGGTAGCTGTAACACAATAGCAGGACAATGACTGGTTATTTCCCTGAAGATTCTTGAAATCCCAGGGCTGCACTGTAATCTTCTCAAGGTTTAACATGCATTTACTAACAGTATAAGTTCTAGCCACAAAGCATATGATTAAAAAGTGCTGAAAGAAATGTTGATATTTAATTTCCTTTACATTAGCAGTGGCATTCCAAAAAGAAATAAAACTTAAAAGTTCAGAAACTGCACAAGCAAAAGCGAGACTTGGGGGAAAGCTTCAGTTTTCTACTGTGCATTTGAGTTTACTTAAGGAAATGTGATTTACTTACGCATGTGGAGCGGGGAGGCAGCAGTACTTCTCTCCACAGGATCCTGGACTAATTGTGCCCGGTTCCTGGGTATGTCATTGCTGGATGAGTTAGTGACAAACTCATCGCATTGCTTTTCTCTGCATTCTCTCCAGTTGCAATTTGAAGCAAGCTTGGCTAAGCAATAGGCAATATGATATCCACATATGTTAGCCAAAGCAGTAAAAGCTGATAGGAATGAGTTAATACGACGTGAGTGAATGATGTAGGTGAAACTGAGGGCTCTGGTTTGTGATCCCTGTCAGATTTGGCAGTGGCAGCTAAACCCTAGCTGCCCCAGCTGGCTGTCCTGCCCTGTTTTTAGGGTTACTGCTTCTGTAGCAGAAGTGATGGAGCGGGACATGTACCTGCTCCTCAGCAGCAGCGCACTGCTCACTATTTTAACATAAACTAGAATCAGTGGTGCTTTAAGTTGATATATTGGCTTGTTCACTCTGGCGTCAGTGGAGCTGATGTGTTTGACTGTTATGCTGTCGCTGCCATTGGGGCAGCGACTTTTGACAAAGGGACAGAGAGGTTTTGAGGCCAGCAGCCTTCTTGGATGGTGTTGCTATACGTGCTGGGAATTGTGTACTATATTACTAAACTGGGAAAATTTAAACTGGTGGGAAGAGGAGGATTACAATTACACAAACTCCCTATTAGTGAAGTATTAGAATATTATAGCAGTTTCACATTTTCACTAGGTGCTCTACTATCTTCTTCAGCTTTGAACTGTAGTTTAACAGGTCACAACCCTATAGTGGAATTCCACTTGAATTTTGGTTTCCAAAGGCAACCGACAAGGCTATTAATTTATCACACCCTTTGCCATTTGCCTGACTTCATCACAAGGGTTCACAGCGTTTTGCAAGGAAAATAAAAGCAAGTCCTAGCTCTGTTTGTAATCCAACAGTCAGACCATGACACAGAATTAAATCAAGGGAGGGATGCAAGTCTTTTTCAATAGCATGGTAGACAGCTTGCTACAACCACATTATCTGAAAGAGAAATTCTGTGGCTGCAGAGGAGCTCAGGCAAGCTCAGGAGGGAATGAGGTGACCGTTCCACACTACAGACGTTCAGCAGTGGATGTTCAGTGTGTTGAGAAATCCATCTGAAGACACATTGTCTGAGAGCTGCAGGAAAAAGAGAGGGCTCTGGAACCAGAGCAGAGACAAAAGACGTCCAAAAATATGGCTTGCTTTTCTTGTACCCAGGTTTCACAAAGAATTAGGCATACTGGAAGCTGAAGATGTTCTCCCACAAAAGAATGAGCACGGTTCTTCCTTCAGCCTCAATAACTAGGACAGAAAGTACCTCCTCCTCGTGGTCCTTCCCATGAGAGTGAGTCTCTGCTTTTGCCCTGTGGAGACATAGATGGACAAGCAAATATAGTTAGGTAGCAGAGGGAGGGTGAAACTCACAACTGTAAATAATCGTAATGCTCTGAACCACCATCAAAGCATGGAATTTATTTTACATTCCTTGGAGGTGTACAGAGCTTTTAGCAGTGTTCTTTTCTGCTTTTGAAATTGAGCAAAACTAAACTAAATGAAGGGTCTGTGAGATGAGGTCCAACATACAGACGGAATGGGGTTAGTGTGGGAAAGCTAAATATAGACAGTGTCTCTAATAAGAGCTGGAAGGCCAGGAATGGTACAGAAGATGCAGAAAGATATTCAATTAACCTTAATTCAAGCTCTGTGTCTCGGTCTGTGCTGCTCTGCTTGCTGAGAATGTGCGTCAAAGTACCCATGATATTTTGGTGAGGGCACTGCTATCTGTCGAGATTTTCACAGCCCACATCTAAAATCTATTTTTAGTCTTCAGCTCGGAAAGGAAAAAAACAAACAAATCCAAACCCAAGCTAAGCCAATTTTCTAACAAAGTCTTAGAATAATATTCACTGCTGGGTTGACAACCTTAATGACCAGTTACGGATGAGCTACAAACCCCGGAAAATGAGGCTTATAATGGAAACTGCTATTCAACCATGTAACGATAGCATTGCAGATGGGATATGGTAACACAGAGCCATTCCCTGCCTGAGTGAACTGGCTGCCTTGGAGTTCTGAGGAATTCACCCGCTCTGTACCCATCTTCTCTGATCTGGAAAGGAAGCAGCAGACATCTCCTTAGATGCTAAGCATCAGAAATGTCAGCATATCGAGTAGTATCATGGCTAATTTCAGGCCTGGAAAGAAGAGAAGGACATTTGGAATAGACTATAAATAGTTGGCAAACTGTAGAATAGGCCACTAGGAGGGAGGGAAGAGGAAATAGTAAAGAATCAGCGCTTCAGTGGCTTAAAGCATGCCCATAAATAATAGGGACAGATGTTTCCTATTGGAGCGTCCACTTATAAAACAGCTTCATCCCCGCAAAGCGGCACACTGAAGCTTCTTTATGTAACATGACATAGCTGAGCGTTTATGGAAGCTTGTTTATTTGTGAAACATTAAGGGTAAAATCAGAGAGAGTTAAGAGCAGGTGGGATTTGCGATAAGTACCCAATATTTCCAGGTACAGCAGCATACTTTTTCATCTGCCTTCACAGAAGATGCTATTACATTCCTGCAGCCAGTGCTGGTTGTCAGTTCTGAATGCTACTTTTTGCATTTATGCAAGACATGAAAGCATCCAGAAGGTTGAAATTTAGGCCATCCCAGGCCAGATAATTGAGGGCTAATGTACTCTCCGTATCCCTAAGTCTGTTTCCACGCACAAGTGCATTATGGTGTTTCATTACCAGATCATATAACAGCGTGATGTGACAATGTGACATACTATTCAGCAAAATGGGAAATGTAGAGAAACCTTTCTGTGTTATTCACATTAGCAGCTTTCAATAATAAAAGTGACATGTCCTCCGTGATGGAATGAGTATGGATGCATTAGTATTCTTCATAGAGCATCATTCTTGTCATTATGGTAATGACAGACTTTGCATGCTTAACCTATCACTTATAAAAAGGGTATGTTTGTTTCTATAGAACCAGATTGTTCTCCCCCCACGTGTACTCAAGTAAGCGAGACAATTCCAGGATTAAGGGTCTCAGCAACGTCAGCAGGATTAAAGTGAACATTTTTTCAGAAGTGACTGGGATTTGTTAAAAGCCTCTTTCTTTTAAGTGTTATTTTTGATGCATTCCAGCAAGCACGATCATATATTGCAGTGCCTCAGCTACAAAATCTGGATCCAGATTCATAGCTGGGCCAAAGTGTCCTCTCTTTATTCCCTTCACAGAGACAAAAAATTGTGGTTTACGACAGCCAGACTTCCTAAAAGCAGGGCTTAGTATCAGAAGATTAGGGGTCCCTTTCCGGATGTGATCTCAGGTACATCATTTCACTTGTATTTCAGTTTCACCATTTCCAACAAAGAGGTAAATAAACTTTTGTATCTGGTGAAAGAAAATCATATCTATATGACACATAAAGCATATTAGCATGCATATACTCAAAGATTATTTACTAATATAAAATAGTTCTGGGACACCTCAGAGAAAAAAAGCTGTTCCTTGGGGATACCCTCCCAACTTTACCAAAAAATCCAGCCCTATTTGTTTCACAAGAATCCCTGTTCAATCCCTGTTAACGATTTCTGCCCACGAGGTTGCACAGGCAGCCCTGCCCCAATACAGCATCAGCGTTTGGAAATGCTTTCCCTGACGGTAGTTGGCTTGAAGTGCCCCTTGCTGAAAAAGCGCTCCTGTGTGATCAGCAGGGGCAGGCAGGCAGGACGGCGTTCGCCGGGGTGTGAATTTGCAGCACATAAGCTGCTCTACATTAACTCCTGTAGTAAATGTGTCATTGTGCTCACAAAAGCATTCTTAGTGCAGATTAAGGCTATCCACACAGGAAGCCAGTGCAGGGTAGCTAGGGCTGTATAAATTCACACCTTAGCTTAGTCGGTACTAAATTTCCCCTGTAGACAAGCCCACCGTCTATCCACCTACTTAGCTTGCGCAGCTAGTCATGTTGCTTTTCCTCAAATGCCTCATTTCTGAATATGCTTGCGGATGCATCTTCATTTTCGCCTTTGAGAGTCATCTGTTATATACTACCCACCACACAAACCTTTAGTTCCTGCAGCTGCTCTCACGTGTGGTACCAATGGCCTCTGAGCTCTCAGTACTGGGTTTGGCTGCTGGAAAACATTGATGCCAAGGGCCGATAGCTCAGCCTACACCCACTACCATATTTCCATCTGCTGCTGGTATTCCCTCCATGGCCATCCTCCTCTGTCCTCCACAACCGACTTCATCTTCCCCTGCCACCTCTGCAGCTCTTTGTAGCTGGCTTGGATTAGAGTTGCGTGAGAAAAACAAACTCTTAATGCAACCTAAGCATGAACTCGCTGACTTACCCCATATTCAGCATGCTCAGGGGACTGTGCAGAACCGTGCCTGAGCAGACCTGTTATCATTTAATTACTCATTTTACAATAAGCGTAGCACTTCTAAATTGTTTGGACACCTTTGGCTGGGTATAAAACTATTCCTTGTAACCAAGAAATGCTATAAACTTGCCTTTAGCACCTCCTCTGCCTCACTGCTTGCTTTTATGTTGCTCAGGCTTGTTGCCTCTTGGTTGGATGGTAAGCTGTTCAGGACGGGATCGATGTCTTTTATACTTCATCAAGGTCTAGGAGAATGGGGGACCCCCTATCCTGTTACACGGGGGCACAGCCGCAGTACAAGTGATGGTGATCGTGATTACAGCTGACAACTGAAATAAATGGTGCTCTGCAAACCTCTTCCACTTTAGCTGCATTAACAAGAAGGGCAGAGAATAAAACCGTGATCCCAATGTTGAAAGCTAGGATCAAACCGGTAGTGTTACAGTTGTGTTTTCCCTCCCCTTTTCACGACCAGATTACACACCTTATTAAGAATATTTTCCTGCATGCTTTGTGTTATTCCTTTGCCCTCAACAGTGAAGGAATGCAAGAGCAAGCCTAGCTTTTCTATGCTTTCTCTCTTTCCCCCTTACTGAAGTATGTGGGACTTGATGTCTAATCCATATGGTTTCTAGGGCAGGCTACTCAAAGAGAATACACCATTATTAATAGAGGACATCACTGAGATGCTGGAACAATGCCCCATTGTGAGAACGGAGAGAGGTTGTTGATGGTTCAGCTCCAAGGCTTGAATTCCCTCTGCTAACCCCACAGCTGACCCATGGGAACCTTTTATCCTTGCCTGCTACCCCTCTCTTTTGCTGAAGAGTCTTTGTTGCCTTTCTGTTAATAAGGGTCCTCAGCGTACTCATTTGCATGGCGATTTGCACTTCTAGCTCACGGGTAATCCATAGCCAGGATATTGCTTGAATTCTAGAAATAAACAGAAAGGGTCCAGAGACCTTAAATATTCTATTAAAGGATGTCCTTTGCAGAGGAGAAAGAAGACCGTTCCCCCTCTGCTCTCAGCTTCTGCGCTGTACCTCTTTCAAACACAGGGTTATTAATGCAGTAAGTGGGAAATTCTTTTCAAAATCCTCTCTGAAAGCTTGATGAGGTGTATGCCCACTTCTCTGTAACTCAGGCAGGATGCTAACTTTTTATCACAAGGCCATCATAAATAACGAATTTTAGGGGAAGTTGGAACCATTGATAGGAAGTCTTACTGCTCCATAACCACAGATGGAAAGCTCTTTAGGGTGGACACCTTGTACTGATTTCCTTGCTGAAAACCTTCACAAATGCAGATTTTGGCTTCCTACACAGCGCTTTAAAGAAATCGCTCCATTAAAATCTCTCCTCCCCTACCCAAGAGGTTGTTTTTCCCCCCGAGCTATCAGTGTCTCAGTGCAAGTAAGTGTAGCCAGGCTGTTTAGCAGAGAAGGTATATGGAAGAGATTGCACCCAATTTTCACTTTTGACGCTGCAGGCCTGCACTCGGGAACTGAAATTACAAGCTGCCTTCGTCAAATGCGGCTTTTAAATATCCATGTGGAAAGCGTGTGTGTGATGATGATTCCTAGTTTCTGGTTAGGTCAAAGTAGGTAAGATTTATGATGGTCTTAACTTTAAATTTCCATGTTCCAAGTAAACACTTATTACTAGTTTTGTAAACGATGTGAGAAATAAGTATGTTTCCAAGCTTTAGCAACTTTAACTTCTTTGATAATCTTGGCTTTTGGGTGTTTTTTGAAATAAGTATAAGCAGATTAACTACTGCCAATGTGAATGTTTGGATTTATTGATTTGACAGGTTAATATTGACCTCTTGTCTTGGTCAATATTTGCCTAGGAGGATATTAAATCTTAGTGTCTGTTACAAAAGTCAGTACATATATTGTACCCACAGCAGAAGAAAATGCTAGAAGTTTTATTAAGCAATAATGAAAGTTTGGTAGAACTAATTATTTTCAGGTTAAAGTCAAATTAATCAATCCACTAGGCTGCTTTTTTAAGGGTGGTCAAGCATTTTGACCTGCAATTTGGAGATGCTTATTTTCAATTTATCCAAGTTTAATAAAGGAAAGTGTGGGGGGAGAAACAGCCAAGATGCTTGATTTATAGTTAAATAAAATATTTTGTTTAACCAGATATTAATATATTTGTTTTCATGTGGAAGAAAAGCCCACTGAAGGAACAAACACAAAGCCACAATCATTTTCCTCTCACTTCAGCCAACAAATAGAAAAAGCAGGGCTTTGAGCAGTGCTTGTTGTTGCATTCGTTATATGTGCTTTCACGAGACATATCAGGAAATTTCTCTGCATTATGGCAGTCTAATTTAGATTTTAAGAAAACGGAGGAGAAAAAAGGCAGACAAACATTTATCTCCAGGGAGGAAACAACTGATTCAGCTGCAGCCAGCCGTTTCCATACATTTACCAGAGTACATTCCTCCAGGGCTCCCACACTGCTGACCTATAAAAGGTGAGCGCTAGGAGCTTCCCCAAGTGTTATCTTTCCAGGCTAGACACAAGACTGTTAACAACATGAAAAAGGGAAATAGTTTCCCTTGTTCTCACTGCTGGAGGAGCCATTTTCTTCCTTCTAACGGGTTTCTCACAGCTCCCCCACTTAATAAAAAAGGAGATGACACTGATTCCCATCACACATTCTTCCCATTTCTCTGGGCATAGGTATTTAACAAAAAGGAATGTTCCTCTAAAGTTTTGCCTAACTCTTCTCTGAATTACTGCGGGACAGCTCATGCCATTCCGCAGCTGTTGTCTTGTTTACATAGCACGGTTTAAATGGACATTCCCATCATGGGACATATGGAGCATGGGTGTTACATGTTGCATTCTAGAATAAGGCTAGTTAAATCCCACTTTTATGGCTTGAGTTTTCAAGTCCCTGTGAGAGACTTTGCTGCAGGAGACTGACAGGAGGGACAGGTGTATCGTGGCTTCAGCCTGGTGACAAGTTTTTGCATTCGGCTGCATTCTTCCAGCAGCAAAGGGCCGAGCAGCTGGCAGCCCCCCAGCCTCCCTGCCTCTGCGGGAATGCCTGTGGCAG
>NW_009648444.1:984096-995979 GCF_000708025.1 Charadrius vociferus
GCCTCAGCCACCCTTATTTACCCCGAATGTGGTCCCGAGGTCCTCACCCGGATTGATGCTGAGCGCTCTCCGGCAGCGAGCAGGTCTCACAGCTGAGAATATGGAAAGAATAGGGCTTGCTGAATTCAGGTCTCTTTTTTTTTGCAAACAGAAAAATGTTCCAGTTTTGAAATTGGGTGGAAACTAGACGTAGCTCACCATGTTCCCTCGCTTGCTTAAACATAAATTTTAACAGGAGTAAATTGCACCATTTTTTGCAGGATACAGTTTTAAAAGGCTTCTTCTGAAGCTTATTCAGCCTGCGAGCAAGGTAACTCCATTAAGTGAACGCTCCTAGATGCAGACACCCTTTGTGTGCCTATTTTAAGAAGCTCTTTTGAGGAATAGGTATCTAACATAACTGAGAAATCTGAAAAGCAAATAAAGACCAGGCTTCTTTTGGCTGCATTGCAGCTAAGGGCAAATAGACATGAGGCAAAGGGCTAAATTACGTTTTGTCCTACATGGATACGTTAGGGAGGTGAGTGCATCCTCCCCACTCCCTCTCTTTCCCCTTGTGTCGCATCCCGCATAGTCTGCAGAAATGGTTCTTCATGGCTCAAGGGGAGGATGTGGCACTGCTGCGTAGGGCCAGGCATTTCTGTAGAAGAGTAAAGCAGGGATGAGCTGTCTGGGCATATATACTGACTACACCAACAGAGCAGGCGTACCGAGAGCTCCCTGTACTGCACATCCACCGGCTTTCGACTCAGCAGTCCCTCTTCCTTCCCTTGTGCATATTTGCAGTGCTACAGCAGTGAGCAGGATGAGGTGCTGCACCGAATTCCTACCCTAACTATTCAGGCTACAAACCCAGCCGTAGGAAAAACAGCTAAGGAAAAGCAGAAACCAGTCACCTTCTTTGGTTGTAAAAGAGGAATGGTGTGAGAATCCAGGGTGAAGTCGCAGCACACCCCCCCCCCACATGCGGCATAGCCAGCAGGCAAGCGCTCCTCGGAATCTTTCCTTGCAAGATGTGTTTTACACAAGAGCTGTTTCCTCTTTTTTTTTTTTTTTTTTCTCTGAAGGTCACTGTAAGGGTGAGCTGCATCATTACACAACTCAGCAAAAGCAGGTGCTACAATTACCTAGTCTAAAAAATCATGCAAGGGCATGTGCTCTTTTGCAAGGAGAGCAAGCATCTGGGATCTTTCCTCTTTTACAGTAATCTCGTTTGCTGTGAAATGAATGAATTCAGATCCCTGAATTTTCCTCGAAGACTATCTCTAAGTACCAGCCAGCTGATCTGCAGCAATCTAGAGGGTGGGGGATATATAAATCTCCTTCTTTTACGGCCACCTTCCTCCTACCCTCCCCCAAAATCATATTGTCTCCCTCCCGATAGCAGCAGCTGCGACTGATGCATCCATCCAGTGGCAGGGAGGACAACGCGGGTCTGAAACTGCAACGTTGCTTGGTAACCACCTGCCGAGAGCACCAAAGAGCCAGGCGCTGGAGCCCACGGCGTCGCATCTCTCAGACAAATGGGTGCCTCACAGTTGGCCTGAGGATCAGCGGATGCTCAACATGGACCTCTCCGGTGCAGCAGCCACAGCGTTACACACTGGGCTGTCTGGTCATAGCGTTTGAGAAGTTTGGCTCTTTTTCTCATCTCTGCAATTGATGTTGTGCTCTTCACACGTGGCTTTGGAACACTCCAAGTCCATAAGCATGATGCAAACCTATTCTGCACAAATGGACAAGGACCTGACCCTACATCCTCAACACCACGGCAAAAGGACTCAATGGCACAAGAACGCATTGATTTATGAAAGCATTCCTATTTGGATATATTTATCATATAACTTTTCATGATGTTCTGGGACTCTGTCATGTGGTATACTTAAAATATATTTTGGGATTCTGACATATTTGGAGCTGGGTCAGATCTGGAGCTTGGCTCCAGATCAGAATCTCACTTACGTTAAGTGTAGTTGTGGTATGAAACCCTAGACTAGGGTTTGTATTCAAATTAAACAATACTAGAATCCTGCAAGCTGTTCTTGTAAGAACTCAGCTATATTTGGTGGCTACCTGAGCAGCTGAGGCTTTAAATAAAGTCAGTAACGCTTGCTCAACTTTTACCAGCATGATCAGAAGTCTTGTTAAAAAGAAAAAAATGAGGCTTTTTTTGGTAACAACTGGAATATAAGCTTTTCCCTAAAAAAAACCAAAACCAAAATAAACTTGGCCACAGGTTTGTGTTCATATCAGGGAATTAAATGAATTTTTCTTTCTAAGACCTTCTTTTCTCTGTATTTTTCTTAGCAATGAATGAGCCAATAACTAAATGAAGGGAAGAAGAAAGATGACCAAAGCAACATAGCCATGAAGTATCATGTATCTGATGGTTTTGAACATTGATATCAAATTTGTCACTGGGCACATTACTGGCTTAAAACTCAGAAGCAAAATCCAAACCAGAATCAGAATGTAGCAGAACATTTATTTTGGCACATTAAACATGGAGGCACATATTTAGAACAGCTTGTGGAGGAAGAGTCACACCTTTAAAAACAAAACGAAGCCTGTGTTCGCACCTCACATGTGAAAACTGGACCTAAAAATAACATAATGGTTTCACTACATTAAGCATACTACAGCACATGGAACCGTCAAGAATTTCCTTAGTTCCTGGGACCTTCAACCCATTTAATGCTTGTTCCTTGCCATGATCCCTGCCTTGCCATTTTCCCCTTGCATAAATATACGTTGTCCCATCTTAGGCCTACTGCGAGGTGCACGGAGGCCGTGGCCTCCTGGCAAGCAGTGCGGAGAAGAGGAGCAAAGCTGCAGAGCAGAACCATGGGTGCTCCTGACCCAGCACCGACGCCGCACAGGCTTCAGGGGCTTCGTCCCCGACCGCATCATCCCGTTCTGTTCCAGCAGGGAGGCATCCAGCCTCATGAGCCCAGCTTGCCAACCTGAACGTGGTAATGGGGGGTAATAGGGCAATTCACTTGAAAAGCACACTCCTGGTCTGAGCTAGAGCGTTAATGTATGCCCGGCCTGATGCGGCAGCAGCTGCTAAGCACCTCTTATTGTTGCTGCAGGCAGGGGCATTGCCCGAAGGTGCCCCTCTCCCTTTCTGCCTCTCTGTTGGTGATCTGGTAACACAGAAAAACATTAATTTATTCACGCCTTCCCTCTGTATTGCCATGCTCTCAGTGCCACCGTACATACTGCCGGCGTGTTAGTGAAGCTCTGTGCGTGCTGATGAAGCACAGCAGGCAGTACAGAAATGCTCTGTGCTATTTTTGACAATTACGCCATTTTGTTTAATAGAGCACTGACTAAAGGCTCTCCTGGATGCTGCAGATAATCCCCTCCATATTCCAGCCTGGTAAATGAGGAGGTAAAAAATCTTGTTTCCTCCCGGCGCTGCTCCCCTGGGAGTGCCGCTGCCTGTGCAGATGCACAGAAGAGGTGGTCCACGTGCTGTCCCCTCGGTGCCGCTGCGAAGGGCCCTGTGCCCGCTGGGCTGGGGGGGGGGTCTCCTCCCCATGCTGAGCTCCTCACACCGGCCAACAGGTCAGTGTGACATGGCTCTGCATAACTTTCAGACAAACTCAACTGCTCTGCCTCCTGATGGGCAGGAGGAGTCTGCCTGCGTTAGTACATGTGTTTGAGGTATCAGCAGCGGTGAGAGTGAACCAAAAAGTAAATCACCCATTCTACCAACAGGGAAGGACTCAAAAAGCATGAATCCGATGGGTCTTCATAAAAAAGTCATAAGACTGGCTGTGAATCTTCAAAGTACACAAAACCAATTTCTTTTCAAGTTGACTTACGGTCTGAGCCTTTAGTGTGCACATTCTCAAACTCTTCTGAGATCTGGAGGGCAAGAACTTATCTTGCTGTCTTTCTTTTCTCTGTTTAAACAGGTTCTCATGTAATCCTGACCCCGGGCACTGGGCTGCAAAGGAGCAGTCCCTCCCTGCTATTCCCTACGCAGGAGCTGCCACCCCTGGCACAGCCTTGTGGAGAAGAAACGGGGGGAAAGTGTTTCATTCTGAGACATTCCCAGTCACTGGCTACGCAGAGCTGCTCAACAACTAAAGAAAACACTAGTGACCCAGAAAGAAAATAAAGACAGGAACAAAGCCCAGAAAGGAAGACTGTGGCATTGATGAGTGGGGTATCTTTGATTTCAGGAGGAATAGCAGAGGCCAGGGACAAGCCAGCGCGTTGGCATGCCGCTGATGGCTCAGAAAGCTACATCCATCCTCAGTTTCCTGCATGTGCGAGCAGCTGAGGTGCACGGGTTGAGGCGCACGGGTGCTGCCGTGCCCCCTTTGCTGCAGGACAGCCGCCTGCGGCAGAGCAGCCAGCCAGGGGCAGCCCTGCAGCAACCAGCTGTGGCGGTTTCAAAGCCAACGCAAGCTTTGTGCTCTTGCTTTGTGCTGCTCACAAGGCCGCTGTTAACGGAGGGAGGTAGGGGGGAGAGTAAAAAGCAAACAGTAACGTGGTAACTTTCCCCTTAACACAGGAGCTATTACTGGAGCCCCTGTGTATGGCTCACACAGCCCCTTTATTATGCACACCTTTTAAGAGCTACCTTGCATGTTAGGGTCCTTGTTCTCTCTCACCCTCTCCTGCTGTAAGTTTTCCATATGGAACGATACTTTCTTTAAGCGCTCCTTCATTGCGCTATCAGCTACCTCACTCACCTGGGAAATAAAGGTTAATTGGCCCTGTGCAATTACAGGTTCATATCACAGGCACTCGAGATAGGCAAGATTAACTAACAATTTTTGCAAAAACAGTAATGACAGAGCTAAAGACACCTTGAAATCATCACCCAAAGCTAAAAATTGTGACCAGCGTACTACCCAGGTAACTGTAAACTATGAAGTCATACAGACATCTTTGGAAGCTATTTACAGGCAATTAGAGCAGAAGTCATGTATGATAAATTGCAACATCCTCCAAATCTCAAGTGTTAAGTGCCTTCATTCTGATTTCTAAGCTACGGCTAACATATCCCCAGATTACTTTTTTAAAAACTAAATAGCATGCAAGTGACCTTCTATCCTCCTCCATCTTGATATTCTGTTTCGCTTTGTTAGCAATTAGTACTACAGAAAAGACATCTTTAGCTCAGAACAGATTTTCAACTCATTTAACAGTTCATTGTTGGATGATGGAAAAACAATTGAATCAGAGACTGGAGCTAAATGGTTCATCTGAGTACAGAAATGCTGCTTATTATTTCGGAGATATATAGAAATGGCACTTACTGTGTGGGCCATCATTTACAGCACATGAAGCTGGGTATAAACTCCTAATTCTGTCCACCGTAATGGTTGCCACAAGTCAGCGTCGCTGCCTATGGACTGAGACTGAACTTCATGTGAAAGCA
This sequence comes from Charadrius vociferus, assembly GCF_000708025.1. Lineage (NCBI taxonomy): Eukaryota > Metazoa > Chordata > Aves > Charadriiformes > Charadriidae > Charadrius > Charadrius vociferus. The sequence continues at coordinate 989,498 of NW_009648444.1, forward strand.
CCTCCTCCCCAAAATGGACCCACATGAAGCCCTCTGCTCCAGCAGGTCTGCCCAACCCTACAACCCGCAGCACTTCTCGGTCAGTGCTACTTGCGAAGTACTTAAGGATGAAAGATTCTGTAAAAAAAGTATTGTATTTTTAGAGCTCAGAGAAGCCTAATAAATAAATGAGTCTTTATGTTAGTCTTAGAACATCGTACGGCTTCAGGCAAGTACATGCTCCTTTTCAGGGCAAAACAGAGGAGAAGTAGTTTTGGTCTCTGAATGGAAATGGGTTTAGAGAGGAAGCAAACTGTGCCTCTTAAATGGAAGTGAAAAGGCAAACAGTGCGAAGAGCCGTGTGCCTGGCTTCCCTGAGAGTGCTCAACAGGGGAAGGGAGGGAGTCTTGTGAGAATGGCGAGATGTGGTCTATGCTTGTATAGACAGGGAAGTAAGAAAATGGCTTCAAGAGGTGAGAAATGCCAAAGAAATAAAATAAGTATGGTAAAAGAGGTGTTTAAGAGGCTTATTCTCCCTCAATGTATTCCCTGAAATCCTATTTAATACTAATGGGACTTGAATACACAGCTCATGGGGAAAGAACAGTGACCTTTGTGGGCTTAAATAGGATCCTACAAAATTCAGAGCAGCACAAGAGGTAGCCAAAACAAGTTGCTTAAGTTTTAAGAAAACGCAGAGTACAGATGCGCAGAGTGAGCCATTGGGAAGACAAAATAAGACCAAAGAAAGAGAGGACATAAAGAGAGAGCTGATGTGAGAGCCATACCCTAAACTCGGGTAGCTTCCTTGCCTCTAGTAGATGTCACTGACCTGTAGTAATGACATTAGATATGTAGCCCATAATCAAGAGCTATTGCTCACGTCAGCCAGCAGACAACTGCAAAGATATGTACGTTTCCAGGAGCACATTAGTGTAAGGAGTGTTCCTTCCTCTTTTTGCTGTGCCATGTGATAAATCCTCTGATGAAATACACCTCCTTGCATGATTTTTCATACAGCCACAAACAAAATAACTCAAGAGACAGCATTGCAAACATTTGTACTGAGCTGGATTCTGCTGGAAGCATTTAGGAAGATGTAGCAGGTCAGCCTTCAATGGGTGTCTGGCAGTAGAGCTCTGCAGAAACCTGCAGACCTAGGATGGGGTGGCAGTGCAGCCGCAGTCGGAATGGGGACAAACAGCTGGAAAGAAGGATGCTGTCTCCGAACTAAGAGGAAGATGAGACAGGCTTTAACTGGGGGGGGATTACAGGAGCCACAGGAAGAAGCAATGAAGGTGGCACGTAAGCACAGAGGGTGATTAATTTTGATGGGTCTCATCTCCTGACTGCAATAAATCAATACACGTTAGGCTCAAATCTGGAAGAAGCGACGTTCTGGCAGGCACCTCTGAAAAGCTGATTGCTCCCGCGCGCCCTGATTCGCAAGGGTACGAATGGCAGCAAGGGGAGGGCTACAGCAGTAAACCTGCCCACGGCTTATCTGCATTTCTTTGTCAATATATCTTTTCAAATCAGCATCTAGTGCAAAAAAAGAACCGCAACCAAAACCCAAACAAACCAGCCTCCGGCTGAAATCACTAAGGCAACATGCAGCTCCCCGAAGAAACAGAGCAGGAGTGTGGTCACGGCGAGTGCCGAGGAGCGAGTAGCCGGCAGCACAGCTCCCTAACCAGGAGGCTGCAAAGACCCTCCGACTCTCACATCGGTTCAGGAAGCTTTACATCATGGCTGTAGTTCATGAAGTTTTACAGCTGATTTATGGTATAAGTTTCAGAACTCTTTGCTCTTTTATAAGCGTATGGGACTTTTCCTATAAACACGGATTGAGGAGAAGGCTTTGGAATATTTTTTACACATTGTAATCATACACAGGCATGCTATCAGTTGCAAAAAAAATAATTATATTCCATCTCTCTACATGTGTGTGTATATATATCTCTATCTCCCTCATTTTATTTTAAGCATATGGGCTGGTGTTCCTGTGGGTAAACCACCTAAAAATTAGTTCCAGAACAGAGACGTTAATGGAGACTCAAATAACTAAAACGTAAAGTACAGCTGATGAAACCTTGGCAGCAAAATATTTGAGCACTGCCAGAAAAAAAGTAGATTCCCACCTTATGGCCGATTTTTTTTTACCCTTTTGATGACCAAACCTACCAGTCTGCTTTGGGCTTGGTAACTTTTAAGTATTCCTTACGTTCTCTAGACTAATGTATTCTTGCCTGTGGTCATAACACCTAGGGCTGTGATGCTGCTGATTTCTTCGGTTGAGCCGGGGTCAGCCGAGCCCGGTGCGCGGATGGGGCATTTCCCAGGTCCTGGCGGGTGGCTGTGCTGATCCCCCTCCTGAGCAGCACGGCATGCCAGCCTGGCAGCACCGTTTCCGAGCGCACTGCCCGTACCATCTTTTCCCATGTGGCAGAAAGCTGACAGGCGCTTGCTCGCACCCATTAAAGATTCCGGGAGGCATTTTATAGATGAGTGAGTTATAGATGCCTATTTGCTGGCTTCCTGAGGGGAGCTGCTCTGATGCCGGTTTTTATATTCATCACGAAGTTCATTGGAAAAGGTATCTTCACTTCCTTTAGGATCTGTTTTGTGAAGCATCTGCTATGTTTCATGCAGGCTACGGCTGATTTCTGTGGAAGGGAGCGATTCCTATGGAGGATTTACACACGACAGCAGAAGGCAGAGTGTTGAGGGGCAGGCTTAATCCTCAGCTGTGCTCCAGCTGATATCAAAGAGCTTTTGTACTTAATAAGTCTCAAACCCTTACAATCACAGAGGACAGAAGAGTACAGAAAAATACAGTAGAACCAAACTATCCTCCAGGGCAAGATGAAACAGAAAATTAAGAGCACAAGATTTCTTAAATGGGTAGAAGTCCACATTAAGTAATAGTGAAGAACTATACACAAATCATCCTGCTCTGTTTCAGGAGGATAGTTTATCTAAATATGATGTCAGCCAAAAACTACTGGAGTGCTGATGTTGGGTAGGTATGTGTCAGAAAGCAGACATACGAGTATGTACCATGGGAGAGGACTTCTCCCCAAACCTTTTTTCCTCTCTTTGTTTCATCCAGGAGACCAAACTCCGCATCTCTGCTGACCCACCTGGCCTCCCACATCAAGCAGAAAATACTTCAGCTGCAGCGATCAAACGTATTCCCTTTCCCACCCCACCGGGGGAATGCTGCTCCCAAAGCCCGCTGGGGTCTGTTTCTGTCCCTCTAATACGGGGACTGTTTTAATTTTAGACCCGGGCTGTCCTTAACCAAAAACATCAGAAAGACACATTTTTAGAGGTTTTTAACTAATCCAGAACAAAACTCTCAGCTGGAAAACAGTCTCCCTTAAGTCCATTGCACGCTTTCTTGCTACAAGACGTTCCCAGCACTGTGCACAGGGCAGCCTCTCCACAGCAAAAGGCCACCTTCTCAATCTTGAGATCTGTCGAGCCCAGATAAGATGGCTTCATCGTGTCCCCCAGCTAACCGGCAAAACACAGGCTTGAAAGTTCCTGTATCTCCTCCCAGTCCCTGTATATATAAATATGAAGTGTTTTGTGTCACCGTGATAGGTCTTTTCTACCCTTCTTCTTTTTCATCCAGAGTGCTATTATCCCCCACCATCAATGCCTGTCCACTCTCTTCTCTCAGTCCTACTTGTGCTCCATGAGGAAAGAGCCTTTAGGAGCATTGCCCTCAACTGTGAAAGGCCATAATAAATTCCCTTTCCTCATATTTCCCTCCAAACATTACTTCTGCCTGCAATGTTAACGCGTTAACAATGTTAACTTCTGCCCCAGTGTCCTCCTCTCTCAGCCCCCACCACACTTGCTGTCGATCCTCTATGACCAGTTGCCAATATATTCCTGCTCACCTATAAAGATGGTGTCTCTCCCAACTCCCCGAGAGGCTCGGACAGAGAGAGCATTTAACAAGTGTAACCTTCAGCTGACTGTTTTTGACAGTGTGATCTTGGAAAGATAAAGGAACAGAAAAGTTTGTGCTGACTTCTAAGCAGACATCTATAACGCAGCGGTGCAATTTTCTGTGAAGCGTACATGTGGAGGGGTCTGGGTGAGGAAGAAGCATAGCAGGACTATGCAAAATGGAAGCCCTGCAGAAGAGGTCCAGGACTAACGTGCATGACTGATAACGAGGATGGTAAATTAAGAGGTTACCTCGTGGTCCCTTTCTCCCTTAAGTCAGTACTCACTCAGTTAGACCTCCATGGCCAGCGTTATCATCAAAGACTTAAATTTTCTTATGGGCATGGCAAATAGGGAAAAGCAAAAAGCTTGACTTTACCTTTGGCATAAAAATAATGCAAGTAGTATAAGGAATATGACAGCTAAAAGAAATCTATGACAGTAATTTGAAGAATCTGTGCCCCTGAAAGATGCAGTAAAGTCTCTGGCAGCTGGAGGCCTGACAGAGTTGAGATGATGCAGACACAAGGCTGGGACCCGTAATCCCAAGCAGCCGGGCTATTTTATTATGCTTATTCACGTGAATACTTGTGAAATCTACAGGAGATCTATGGATTCTTTAGATGATAATATCTCCTGACAGGGGTCCTTTATCTCGCTACTTGTGGCAAAGAAAAATGTCCTAAATGTTCGTGATCAGGTTTCAGACACTTTTCTGACTGTCAGCTTACTTTTCAGCTCTATGACTCTCCAGAGGCCGTGCTCAGTGACAACTTAGTTCCATAATTTTCATTATAACAACTTAATTTTTACCCAGATATCACAGGTATCGCACCTCATTCTCCTTCCCTGAGAATTTCACACAGAAGAGGTTACAGTGCTCTTCATAGATGAGGAGACATGTGAAAGAGACCTTCAACATCGATTTTTGGAATCGGCCTCAACAGTTGACCATCCCATGCCCTATAAACCACCCTGTCAAAGCTTTTACAATTGTGCAGCCTTCAAGGAATCGGGCTTTTTCCCTCCTTTCCCTCTGTAGAGTGAGAAAGAGAAGCCTAGAGAGGCACAAAGGCAGGAGCTGCAGAAAGCCTGCTGGCCATCTTCACGTGCTCCCACCCCGCAGCACACGTGGCAGATCCAAGCCCATTGCCAGGAGAAGGAAAGTGGGTGATCTGACTAACAGCTGGCAGTCCGGTGGGTATAAAAGGTCTGAGAAAACCAGGGTGTATTCTCAAAACATCTGAGAAAGAATTTCATTCCATAGTACACACTTCTTTTTGCACCTGGTAGTAACGCTGTTGTGTAGGTTTTGTCATGTACTTACAGGCAGCTTAAAATTTACTTTGTTCTGATCCAGAGAAACAAACTAGTTATTTTGCAAATGCAGATAAACTTTTTAGAATATGTTTTTCTGGCTGTTTTTTTGGTTTGGGTTGGTTTTTTTTTCCTTTTTTTTTTTTTTCTGCCTGGGGTGTGATGTAGTTGGGCATTTTTATCTTCCCAGCAAAGGAATTCCTATACATACCCGATCTGAGCACGATCAGGAAGGACAGATCTTTCTTCAGAAAATTTCTACAAACAAGCACCAATTTCCCAGAAAACTTTGTTCCTGTCCTTCAAAAGTGGATTAAAATCTTCAGCTGCTAATGGCATAGCATTTTGAAACTGTACTTGAATAACTGGGGAAGGGACCAACATTGATAGAGGCAGTCAAATTAGGGATTCGCATAGAAAAAAAATACAAGAAGTTATAAAGGTGGGATTTCTGTTGAATCCAAGTTTGATCTGTTCAAATTTTTGTATTTTATTCTAAATCTATCTTCAGCAGTGGCTGCATTCTGATTGTCTTCAGAGGAGTAGGATAAATTTGCCCGAGATCAATCATACTTTATTAAAAAAAGGATACATTTAATTTATATCAACATCTTATCAAATTCTATAACATAGGAAACCAAATCTGAAATTAAATTAATTCTCAGATTTTCCTTTCAAGATACAACAGCTTTGAGAGTTATGACAGAGCGCTCATGCTTGGACTACTGACTTTTTCACAATCTGCTGAGCAATGCGACGCTTGTTTTGCTGTGATGTGACGGACTGGGGAGGCAGCAGTGCGCCCGTAGACATCTGTGCCCAGACCTCGCTGCGGTAATGAGAGATTCAACGACTGACTGGAAAAGACAAATCTTCAGAGCCCACCACTGCCTTCTTCAGACCTAGCAATATAAAATAGAAACCTCGAGAGGAATCACTAATAACATCAAGAAGGGAAGCTGGAGATAACCGAGGGTACTGGACATCCTGATAAGGATTTTCGCTTGATATCATTATAGTAATTTGGTTAAACAGAGAGAAGAACGTGGCCCTGAGCAGAGTTGTGGAGGGCAGTTTCAAATGAAGCACTGATACTCAAATTGTAAAAAGATATTTTCTTCCAGATAAATTACTTGGAATATACCCATTCCAAATTGGGAAAGAAAAAAAAAATCATCAGACTTTATCTGTCTTTAAGTCAATTGGAGGACACTGTCCACTGA
>NW_009648444.1:996012-1002334 GCF_000708025.1 Charadrius vociferus
TCCTGCTGCAACCAACTCCCTCATCCTCTTAAAATCCATACAGTGATTTTTCTCCTGCCTGCTTCTTGGCTGCTTCCTTTTAATTTGATAATGAAATCATCTTCCTTCCATCTGCTGCTTTTTCTGATTCCTAATTGTTTGTCCCACAATAGTCTTTTCCATCTTTGACCCACAATGTATGTAGGTTTTGGAAGGTTCAGCTCATTCTAAGGATCTAAATCATTGACAGTCCTTATAGAAATGTTAGTTTATTTGCATTATAATGATTCTATGATTGCCACTGTCCTGTGCTCTTTCCTTTACATTTCTGGTAACGTTGTCTTTGTGTTGGGGCACAAAAATATCCTCAGAGTTACCGTTGACTTTATCAGAGGTGGTTTCCACTGTGATCTCTCAGGAGTATACTCTTTATTGTAATAATTTCTTGAGAAATAAAATCACTTCTTAAAAGTGACTGCTTATGCATGCAGAAATTATTTAGTAATGACCTCATGTGAAAAAGATAGGAAAAAAGCAACCAGAAATTTGGAATTAACAAGATGGAGAAAATTTCCCTGCTGTCTAATTAGCTTTTTGGGTTGGATCCTACCTCTTGACCCTCACTTGGCATTTTTACATCCTTCAAATACTCCAGCACGTGTGAAAGTTTACTTCTGTGACTAATCCTATTGAGTTGGATCAGACTACTCACGTGAGTGAAGTTACGTGTTAATATAGGACTTTGCAGGCTCAGAAACAATTCGTCCAAACCTTGTCCTCCCAGCCTTTCACCACGACCCATGAACTCCAGTGGTGTTCACTCATACACAAATAAACAAACCAGGGAACCAAGGGATATTAATTGGCCTGGAGCCAGGGCAAGGATGTCTTTTTTTCATTCTGAGGTTCTGAAGTCTGGTCTCCTCATCCCATTTCTGACTATGGTTCTCCACTCAGTAAAAATCTTGCCAGGGCTTCCCAAGCATCGACTGCATTTTAAAGCGAGTATTTGAAGCTAGGACAAATGTAAGATAGTTGGTTTATCTGTTATGAAGTGTTTTGTAATACTTTCACATGAAAAATGCTTGTGAATTTTAGTAAAGAATAACATCCAGGGTCTGAATTTTGTCTTGAATCAGTCAGTTTGTAGGTCTAGGAGAGCTGGTTTCATCATGTCGAGAAAGGAAATCCTGGGAAATATATTAAAATCCAGATGCAAGGGTATTTTTTTTTTTTTATTATCAGGTTTGCCAAAATACCAGTAAGGTTATGGAACTAATAAACTAAATCCTATGCTCATGTGACTCAATTGCCTCTAGTCTGCAGATAATTCTGACTTAAAGATTCAAATATATGAAGTGTTTGTACAGTAGATGTGAAATGAGTATATCTAAGTATTAAATCACGAGCAAGTGTTATCCATCTGCTAAGTATATTAATGTACTGCATCATGTATACTGTATTTTAATGTGCTTATATTAAATTTAAAGTGACAGAAAGCAATCAGTTTGGATATTTGAAAGTGAAAGGCTTTTCCAGCTTTTTTCCCCCAAACAGTGACGCAAGTTGGGTTTTGGGGTTTTTTTGGTGATTCTGTGCTGTCTTGGCAGATATTATGAGCAGCTCAATGTGAAATACCATACTACTTAACCTGCCAGAGAGCTGAGAAGTGAGGCAAGTCACAGAAGTGCTGGATTCCGGTTCTACCCTGCATTTTATCCACATAAGTATACAAAAGTTGAGTAAAATCTCATTTAGGGTGCAAGATGCACTCTAATTCAAAGGCAGAACTGAGGAGAAGTGAGAGGAATGGAGGAAGCAGTAGAATGCAGACAGAATTCAAGTCCACGTATGATGAATAATAGATAAACTCAATTTGAAAGCAGGAACATTTGGAATAGAAGGTTTTAACTCTGTCTCGGAGCATGCATGGCCATTATTTACCATTAAAGCCTTTATCCTTGTGTGCGTCCCCTCAGTTCCAACGCAAGAGTCCCAGGCTCCATTTTCTACTTGTATTTATCCTCTGCCTTCTGCATTTCTTGACCATGAATGCAAGATATTTTACAAACGGAATGCGGCTTGTTGTTTCAGCAGATGGGTGCTTATTTTTCACTGATCTGTTTTTGTGTAATTCTACTCACAAGTTTATGTTGTATCTGGTAAAGAAATCCAGTAGTGGATTGTGGATTGGTCAGCCAGAATACGGCACGCTGTAGACATAAAAATATGGAAAGAACTCCAGACACTAGTCCTGTCTGGTGGAAAAATTGTTATCTGCAAACACCCTCCACATCTTCAAACACAGACCCGTGAAATGCAAACAGTAGCATCTTGTGTCAATACCTTTGGCCTGGTCATGCACGAGATCTGCTGAAACGTGGCGTTTAGAGATTTAAATCTTCAAAGTGAGAGCACTCCCCTCCTGGTGGGAAGCGTGGCCGCCTCAAGTGCGCGTGCACAAGCACTTCGGTGGACCTTATTTAAAATTCACCTCCTTTTTTGCTACTGTTTGAGTTGGATCGCTGTAGATCTGCTGTTTCTTACACTCCACCTGTGTGTGTTAATGGCCAGCTCAATACATCTGGGGTACAGTTCCTATTTCAAGCTGCTTTATTCTAGCTACCAGTTACAAAATGGAATTTTAAAGCATTTTAAGTGGTTTGTAACCTGAACTTGCGTGGTATATCACCTTAAGTGTGACCAGCGACGTCTGAGATAAAGTTCCTGCCTGCAAGCAGTTAAATTACTGTTTGCCCGTGTGAACAGCCATCTGTTTTACTCCTGGAGTAGGAGTTTGACTCCTTAGACCAAGTTACTTGCTCTAATTGAAAACCTATAAATCTTCACCAATAAAGAATGTGAAAAATGGTGGCTTCTTTTAAGAGAGAGAGAAAAAAAAAGAAAATAGTTTTTTTTCAGTTGCATGGATTTTTCATTTCATCAGTTTTTTCATTGCATTCTCAAAAGTGCTGCCGCAATCTGGTTTCAATCTTAGCTATGATCCTAAGTAGATGCCTTCTTGACTCTGGCATCATCATGGCTGCAAAATAAGAAGCAGGCTCACTGGCACTGAACATAGGCATGTCCTGGATTGGCTCTGCCTCCCGCTTGTGGAAAGCCAGCAAAAGCAGCAAGGCTGACTCTTACATGTTTTTTCTCCGGTTTATTGTGTTTAGATGCGGTAAGTGTACTGCAAAGCTGCCAGTTGTCCACTTGATGGTATCAAGTAACTAACATGAGAGGGTACAGCTCCTTAACGCTCTCTATTTGGGAAGACGTGACCAGATAATTTCATAACAGGTAAACCAGCTGTGTTACGCTTTTCACCTACACCAACAACTCCTGTGCTAGATTTAATCAAACTGTCTTTAATTTAGCTTGCTGCTCAGATTCTGTAGTCCAGTCTGGTTTATTCCGGACCAGCTTTGCTGTGAGGTGGATAAATATGCCTCCATCAGAAATATCACCGCGGTTTTTCCATAAGAAGAGGACACAGCTAATTTGCATCTTCAAAGCCTCTCTGGTACCTGTTTCTGTGTAAAAACACATTAAAAAAGGCTATCTGAGATAATTTATTCTCAGATTCTGTCATTTCTAAGCATTTTAACAAACTTCTAGAGGACCTGTTTACCAGAACCAACCTTTGGCAAAAAGAAAAAATGTAGCTTTAAGCTGGAGCGAGGAAGGCGGCTTGGCACTGGGCTTTCTCCTCTCACTCTTCTTCATCATGTTTCCCTTTGTCTGAGGATACGTGTGAGAAGATAGACGCACAAGGAATGGATGAGCCTCTTCTGTTTTCAGAGGTGAGACCGGGCAGGGCTAACATTTCTCCCAGGCGTGTAGAGGTATAGCTACCTATTGCAAAAAAAAGGGAAAAAAAAGCATGAAAACAATTTCTTGGATATTTTAAAGTTGTTTTTGCCAGGCTTGGGCTTTGATTGTAGTATGGCAGAGTTTTCTGTTTATCTCAGACAGAAAAAATAAAGGTTTCTCATCGCACCTCTTTGGAATAAGAAACATCTAGCATGAGATTTGCTGTCCAGTAGTAAAGCGGCTTTGCATCGTGTCCCACAGAAATACGGTGATCTGGCTCATTTGGCGATTTGTACGGTACATCTAATGCAACAAGGGACTTTCTGTCTCAGGCTATTTCATTTCTGATGTGGAGCATGCCTTGTCCAAAACAAACGGGCGGCACGATGCTGGGACAGAAAGATGCTTGGACAGACAGACTGCATCTTTCGGCCAAGCAAAACATCGAGCCAGGTCACATTGATATATGGGCACACGGTTGGCTGTGCCCTATAGGGGGCACTGAAGCAGCCAGAGGACGTCCATATCTGCACTGAAATAAAAAGAGGCGATCTTGGGAGGAAATTTCACCCTAGCCTGGAGAAGGCAGCACCCAGTTGAGCATGGGATGGGCAGCAGTGGGGGGCAGGCAGCTGTCCTGCCCCCTGCAGCGCCTCGGTAACCCCCTGCGTAAACCGGAGAGGATAATCGTATCCTGAGGGTTTGCAGCTTTGCTCTGCTGGATGTCACCACGAGCAGGGGTGAGTAATGGCGTTGGCTACTGACAGCAGGGGGTAATGTGAAGCGCTGGAGCTGGCGCCAATGGCTCCCAGCGCCTCGCTGGCCCACCAGCTGCTCCGAGGCACCCTGGGTACTGCTCATTCCATGCGCAGGGAGCCCCACGCCATACGCCAAATAAGAGCATGTGGGTATTATTTGTTTTCTTCTGTCAGATTATTCATTCCAAATACCATTCTTATTGCCAAGAGATAGTCTGTGAGCAAGTCCTTGTTTTGAAAAGAGTGGTTGTTATTCCCAAGTCCTGATCATAAGGTATTTGCTTGGGGGAATTTGTTTGCAAATTGTCCATTGCAACTATTAACTGTTTATCGTGAAGAAATTACCACCTAGGGCTATGTCATCATGACTTCTTCGCCCTGACCGGAGTTCCTTTTTTTTTTTCTGAAAGGAGAAAGACAAATGATGAAGAATAAATGACTAGCTATGAACTTCTGGTACACTTTATTAAAAGTCTAAGTAATTATAGTGAAACCCACAAAGCTTTTTGGATCCATATCTTAATGGCAGTTGTGATTGCTTGAATACTTGGGAAACAATAGGTAATAAAACTGCAAAAATATGGCTCCATCAGGAAACTTGATTTGCAGTACAAACCAGCACCCTCAGCCTTATCTGAGAAGCTCCATAGTTGGACAAGCCTGTTTTTCACCCCATGAGTCTTTATATCTTGTCAGTATTCATGTGAGTAAATGCCAACCAGGGTGAGCCATGTTCCTTCAAACGCTGGTTCTGCTTTGAGAAGCTTCTGTGGTTCGGGAAGTTTCTCTGGTTCACAAGAAACGCTACACAGGAGATGCGCTCTGGTAATGCCCAGAAGAGAACCAAACTACAACAGGTAAACGCAGCATTTGGAAGATAAGAGGCAGAGGAACAGAAACCAACAAGCTTTCCACCAGGCCACGCCTGCAGTTCCTGGGATGTTGATGCTTCTTTTCCAGTCATACAAACCAGAAGCAGTGAAAGGGGGTTGGTGTGCACCACACAGTGAAGAAGCAACTCAGTAAATAAACAAACAGAAAGAAAATGGGCTAAAATTGGAGTACTGAGCCCAGCTCTGGAGCCCCCAACATAGGAAAGACATGGACCTGTTGGAGTGGGTCCAGAGGAGGGCCACAAAGATGATCAGAGGGCTGGAGCACCTCTCCGATGAGGAGAGGCTGAGAGAGTTGGGGCTGTTCAGCCTGGAGAAGAGAAAGCTCCGGGGAGACCTTATTGCCGCCTTCCGGTACCTAAAGGGGGCCTACAGGAGAGCTGGGGAAGGACTTTTTACTAAGGCATGTAGCGATAGGATGAGGGGGAACGGCTTTAAGCTGGAAGAGGGCAGGTTTAGATTAGATATTAGGAAGAAATTCTTTACTGTGAGAGTGGCAAGACACTGGGACAGGTTGCCCGGAGAAGCTGTGGATGCCCCATCCCTGGAGGTGTTCAAGGCCAGGCTGGATGGGGCTTTGGGCAACCTGGTGTAGTGGGAGGTGTCCCTGCCCATGGCAGGGGGGTTGGAACTAGATGATCTTCAAGGTCCCTTCCAACCTAAACCATTCTATGACTCTATGAAAATTAAACCGTCTCCACGCCACGGGGAGTTAGCGCACGCAGCTCCTTTGGAAGCAAGCCCTCGCATCACGCCAGAGAGCCACCCGCTGAGTTATACACGTTTATCCTCCGCGCTCTAAAAAAAGAACGGAACGACGGAGCACTCCCCGTGGTTTATGCCCGCGCCGTGGGCATGACAGCCCGCTCATAAACC
>NW_009648444.1:1003931-1011741 GCF_000708025.1 Charadrius vociferus
AGCCGGTGGTGTCGGGCTTGTTTTTGTTGTTATGGGGGTGGAGAAGTCAGTGAGCCACCTTGGGTCGAGTCCAAGCGAAGAAGTCATCGCTGGCCGCGTACCCTATGGAATAGCGGTAAATCCCAGCGTGCGGCCGCAGGGACTGGGGAGCGCTGGCTGGGATGGGGTGAGCTTGCCCAGTGCCCTCACATCGCTTCTCTTGCCCGCAGAAATCCTACGAGCACTTGGCAAAAATACGAGTAGCGAGAGAAGCGCCTCCAGAGTGCAACTGCCCACCAGGTAATGGACGCAGCTTGGAAATCTCCTCTCTGAGGCTTGTAACTGCGGGGGGATGTGTTGGTATCTCGTGTTTTTCAAATAAGTGTAAGTCAGATCCAGGGGATGCCATTTCAATCAACAGCTGTACCTCAGGTGGAAAAGGTATAAAGCTCAGAATCATCTGGTTCCACTGTGGCACTGGTTTGGAAGTCACGCTACTTAAAACCCCCTGTTAGGCTGGGTGATTGCAAACAACAACATTTATGAACAAGTTAACGATCTATCCTAGCAAGAAAAAAAATAGTGTGTCTTAAATGAGGTAGTACTGAATCAAGGCATTGTGTGCTCAGCTTGGGAAGTAGAACAAAAGTTCCTAGCAAAAATATTGAACAATTTATAACATGGATCGAAATGGGTGCGAGAGTCCGTTGCCAGTTACCAGTAATGTATACAAGAGCTTTTCAGTGCTGTTTTTCTGTAGTTGTAGATGAAAGCAGTTCCCCAAGGACAGGATTGCAGGTTTCATACTGAGGGTTCAAAACTGTGTCTGTTTATGCAACCGGTGATGTTGCTTGACTTTGGAAATGGGGCCTCCGAGTACTGGGATCAGTTGTTTGTACACACACACTGCAATGTTTCCTGTGGCTTTTTTTTTTTTTTGTGTGTGCTGCTTTTTGCCAGTCTGATAACCACCAATATTGTTTTAGCTTTATACACTTCTGCAATATGTACCCAAGTTCAAATGGCATCTTAAAAGTTAAGAAAATAATGCCAGTGTTTCACAGGGTGCTGTAGGAATTCCAGCATCCTCCGTGTGACGAGCATACTATACACACAGTATGCTTTACGTATCCTGCTGCTCTGTTTGAAAAAAACATCTCCTGTACAGGTGGAATATCGGCTGTCAACAAGACTTAAGCTGATGATGTTTGCCAATAGGATGTGTGATAGTGCCATGTATATAAGGAAGGAGCTCTTCTGGTGTAGGTTTTAATTCCTGCCTCATCAGTCTGAAAGGACTACTGAATCTTAGTGTTTAAACTGACTGCAATGGTTGGTACGGTATTTTGCCGGTGATACAACTGAGAGCAGAGTATACCGGCTGGTATAGGAGTTACCATGGCTAGCATGAAAAGGACTATATATATGACTAGGACTGTTTTTTTTTAAAAGAGTGCACAGAATTAATTGACTCCCAGCTAGTTTTGGTAGGGAACATTGGTTTCCTGCTGTACTATATATAACTTTTTCCTTTAAGGCTAACATTAGCATACAGTGGTGATCTGATTCTTTTTTGTCTGTTGCTTAACTGCAATAAATTACAAGATTCAAATTTGTGCACTAAAAATGAGGGTCGCTCGTCATGTTGTACGCAAAATTGTATTCTGTAAGCCTGAAACACGGCTGAATTTGATGCCAAGCTCTCTCCCTTTTCCTTCTCCTTGTTGAAATGAATCTGTTGCAATGTTTTTTCTTACTGTTTTCATACTAAAGGTCAGTATCTACTGTTTCACCATTGGTGTTATGCGCTGCTTTACTTCCCCACTGCCACTAGAGCTCCACATTATACCAATTTTTACCTGACCTTTTTCTTAAGAAGTGTGCTTTATCAAATAGATAATGAGCAACAGAATATTCCTCACGTACATTGTAGAAAGCCTCGCTAGATGAAAGTCCAAATAAAGTGACCTGGGAAACATTTTCAAGGGAGCAAGGTTCGTAAGATCTGAAAAACTTACGCGAATTGTTATAAAAGAAAAAAAATAAATTGCAGAGAGGACTAGCTGGTATGGGGATTAGAAATGTGATACGGAGCTTTTCGCCTCTGGGTAGCTATTTCAGTTTGGAGGCAAGTTTTGTAGTGACTGAAAGATGTTGCCATGTGATAGCCGCATTTTGGACAGCTTAAAATGAATTGATGCTCTCGTGCTTGTTGGCAGTGGACAGGTGTCTACCTCCAAATGGCATTGTCTTGGGAGCCTTGTCTGAGAGAACAGGGGCTGAGCAGCACCACCACCTGCGTACTGCGCCTTCCTCACGGCAGGCGTTAGGCAGAGCAGGAGGGGATAAAGCAAATAAATTGTTGTTTCTTCATTTGGTTTGCTTTGTTTGTTAGAATTCTTTTTCGACTGGACAGGATGGGCTTTTATTTTCATCCTTAATGCTGCTATTACAGATTTGGACTACTGTGTTCAGAAAGGCATTTGGTTTAATAGGAAAAGTGTCATGGAAATGCAGTGGTTTTTCTGTTGCCTGCTATTTGTGAAGCCAGAGAGTAAATTGACTCTTTACTTCCCCACATGATTCCGTTTTGCTGCTTTATTCTGCTCAGCTTCTGCATTTGTTCTCTGGGTTTCGGTAATAATAAAATACACGTCTGTTAGAGATGACTTTGGAAAGCCTTCGTGGTACAGAGGTGATTTTTTTTGAAACATCCCTATGCTGTGAGAAAAGGCTGCTGCCAAACAGCCACCAAGGCAGTTTCCATCACCCTGCTCTTTAAAGGTTATTTAAAAATGGGTTACATTGTTCTCTCCCAAAAGAAGAGAGGGAAATTCAATCTGCAGACAGGAGGGTGAGAATGTGGCCTCTGATTTGGGATTGAAGTTATGCAACTGGTGTAGATCTCATTAGCTTGAGATGTTCATCCCCTTGTGGCTCTCCGTGGCAGGAACTTGCACGTTCAAAGGAAACTGGGTTTGAATGGCTCGAGGACCAAAGGCAGCCAGATTCACAACTGCTCGTAGCTTGCAGAGCTGTCCCCACGTAGCTCCTTTTAATTCAACGGTAGCCTTGAACTTTGTCTAGAGCGAAGAGTGGTCACGCTTCTCTTTGAAAACTTTGTTTTCACTAAATGTGGTTTTTCTAATTATTATTTTCAGTTTTATAAAAGAAGCACAAGATGAGGAGACGTTGGAGTTTTGATTTTAATTCTGTAGGACTGAAACCAGACACCAAAGATTTTTGTAAATATTTTTAAAATGACAATAGCAGGCATTCTTTCTCTTCTTAAAGCAGAGTAATAAAGTTTGAAAAGTAAATGCATGCTGACATTCCTCTTAAATTACCTCAGTCCTAACAAGAGTGCCAGCTTAAATCCCATGCCTGCAACTAGCGCTGCAGTCACTGCTGGCAGTTAGCCTTCTGCGCATAGGACTGGGGGGCAAATTGTGTGGCTGAAATTATTTTAAGCTTGATCAGTGACTCTTCCTTTGCCAGATTTATTATTTATTGCATATTAATGTTTCTCTTCTGTAAAAGATGAAGAACAACAACAACAAAGTAGACGTGTAGGTAACTATTTCATACGTTTGAATCTTCCTTTAAATGGCTGCGGGAGCATAATCAGCTTTTACGAGGAACAGTCGAGCACAGCGCTGGATACTTCTTACCAAGTGCCAAAAATTATATTGATGTGGAAAAAGTAACAAGTGCAGAAAGCACAGGGATAGTCCCAATTCAATGGAGTTTTAACAAATTCTTAGGTTTTTGTAGATTCTTCAGACTCTCCTCTTCCAGAAAGCATTCATGTGTATACCTAGGACCTGTAGACTTCAACAGAAATTAACATTTGCTTGCACGTTTTAGTGAAGTGATCCTTTATATAGCGTAAAGGTCATGTGCCACGATGTCTCATTCTGTAAGTGGTCCTCAGGGCCCGCTCCTGGAGTTGGATGATGTTGGCGGGAGTGGGAGTCAAGTCTATTAGTACAGAAAGTTCAAACTTGGTCAGTAGGAAGGAGAGCAGGTGATTGCGTATGGTTTTGCGTGTCCTTTTTGGTCAGTTTTGGGAGGCAATATTTTTTTTTCCCCCCTTTTCTTTTGAGGAAGACCTTTATAATAAACGTATTCCTTTAACAAAAAAAAGGCAACAGTATGATATAAGTAGGAATGCCTATATGCCATACATTTCTTTAATTCTGCATTGGCAGAGGATAGGTTGTGTAACATAAGAGATGTTTTTTTTCTCTAGCTGCTATGATACACTGTGTATATATGTTCACCAAAGCTTATATGTAAAAAGATGGAGTTTGCCGTTGTGTTGGTTTTTTTTTTTTTCCTTTTCTTTTTTTCTTATTCTCTACAGAACATTAGCTAAACTTCACTGATGAGTACTTGGCCAAGTTGACCAACCAAATTTACTTTTGTTTTCCTTTTGTGCCACGGGCAGTGGTTGTTCCTTTGCTCTTTCTTTTGTATTTTTTTCTGTCAAGAAACCTGCATTTTTAGTCCTCTTGTGTGCAGATACCTGTGGCTTCAAACCCTTTCCAAGCATGGATGCTGTCATCATTCTTCTTTCTCAGCCAGCTATTTTGTGCTGTTTTTGTAATCATGTCATCTTGATTCTGTGTTCCAGTCTCAGAGCTTCATGGTTTGGCATTTGAAGTACCTCCTGTTTCACTATGTAATTTGCTGTGATCAGGTTATAAAGCTTGTTTCAGTGTAGTCGTGTGTCTATAAACCTGTTTGTTCAGGAGATGAAATGCCGTAAGCCAAGGTGTTTTCGGGGGGATGGAGAATACCAGTTGGTCTTATTCCAGTTATAGTAATTCTAGTGGGGAAAACTCTGTTCTACAGCTACAGTTCTTCAGTAAGGTGATGAGTCCGCTGTATGTATTTTGGAAGCAGCACGGATGGCAAAAATCAATGTATTTTCTTAGCATCCCAGTACTGGTTTTATCGTCCTAAGCAACTAATGTTTGTTGTGACATGCAGTGGAAGTACAATTTAGGGACTCTTTCCTATTTCTGTGTGTTCCATAAGGACTGTTTCCTGCAGTATTTCCATTAGTGAAGCTGAAAGAATGGAGGAGAAATCAATTTTGAGGATTAAAAGAATCCTGAAATAGGTATCAGCAGGGTATTACTTTTTTTTTTTTCCAATTATGATTCAGTTCTGTAAAGACTGAAGAGGTAAAGAAAAGAGGAGCTGACTTAAGTGTCTACCAGTAGAGAGACCCAAAAGAAAATACACACAGATATAGAAGGTATCCAAAGCATTTTTCCCTGTTACTTAAAATTCCAGAGTGTGCTATCTAACCTAGCTCCCAGCACTACTTATTTCTGCCATGTCTGTGTCATCTATTTGCTGAATGCAGTGCTCAGCTCTAATTTTGTAATTTTTCTGACAGGGCTTTGAGTTCCCCTTTCATACCTTCACTGGTTTGATATTTTTCATTTCAGTTCCTAGATAAAGATGTTTATTGATGTGCAGCAGCATGCAACCTTCTGGGTAGTCTGTTGTCTTGTTTGGATGACTGATTAGAGATACTGTTTTCTCCCCACAGAATAGCTAAATATATTTTATTGGCTAAGATGTGACCTTTTAATTCCCTTCCCTCCGGGTAAGGAGATAGGGTGTGCGGCATGATGAATGAAACATAATGTGGCTCGAAGGAGAACTGATTGACAACATGCTGCACCGGATTCCCGTCTTTTGTAATATTACTGATGTCAGTGGTGTTGTCGCAAAGGTCGATTTGACCACAAAAGTATTCTTAACAAAAGTTTTCTTTCTGACTTGAATTAAAATTTACTGAACTTGCACAGTTTTGTTAAACAAAGCATATTAAAAGGAAGGTTTGATTATCTGCGTTATAAGATAAGTATTAATAAAAGAGCATATATTATATGTTCTTAAATATGTTCTTCTCTTTCCTTGTGTGTGGCAGCTGTCCATCTCCAACTGCTGAAGTGTCAAAGCAGTTCAAGTGCAGCGAGTGTTGCAGTGTGAGAAGTGACCCTTAAGTTTACTTCTGGAACAATCCTTTTGCTGTGTGTGTTTTGGGGTTTTTGTGGGGGTGTGTGTGTTTTTTTTTGTTTGTGTGTTGGTGGGGTTTTTTTATTTTCTTTCTCAAATAATTAATATGCATCTATTTCCTTAAAGAGGCTTTAAGGCTTGGATAACAGTTCTGTTCAGCAAACTCAGCGCCCTGCCCCTTTCCTTAAAGGTTAGTGGGTTCTTGGGGCTGTGTTGCTTGTAACCTGTGTTACAGCACTCCTCCTCACTCCCGTTGAAATTAACTGACTGCAGCCTACCTGTCTATTTTTTGTATACTTAGCGCATTTGTAGCAACCAGCTTGCTTTGAAAACGGCGTGACTCACAGAAGCTGTTTGTTATAGAGCCTTTTAGGTCACCAGACAGAATCTCGTAATTAGTATGTTCGTTACCAAGCCTGTGAAGCCATCCATCTTTAACGCACACAGAACTTGAGTCCTGTTGCTAACTGCAGCCTCTTTAGGAAGGCTCGTCTACACAGGACGCTTTTCCACTTCGTTGTTTCAGTTGGTTTCCGAAATCAGCCACAAAAAGGAAATGTGACTGCTTGCTTGGAACTATTGAGGGGATATAAGAAGGCAGAGAATAATAAAGGCTGGAAGAAACAGTTTTTACCCAATATGATTAAAGCTGCAGCTTGCAGTTGGATAATACACTCAATAGTGAACATGAAGCTGCAGGCTTGCTTTTTGGAAGCTTATGGACTGTCATGTGTTTACTGGTTAGACTTGCAGTAGAGCAGTGCCTGCTTAAAGTCATCTGCTTGGGTCTTTTCATGAGATCAAGTTAAGCAGAAGAAGCTGTTTGTGAGAGCTTAATAAAAGCAAATGTCAGGACAAGTTTTCTGAACTGAGTGCCAAATTGGAAAGTGCAAGATTCATATGTACATTTCATGCAAATAAAGCTTTTTTTTTTTTTCTATGTAGACTTTAACAACTTTAGAAATACAGGTCTGGTTGATACCCCAGGAGATCATCTTACATTTGCTCCAGAGAACAGAAACATGAATATCTAGGCCATCTTTGTCAGGTATTTCCTTCCATGTGGTTCACAACTGCAGCATCTAGTCAGTCATGGCTCAGCAAGTTGTTGGATCTGCCTTAATTTGATGATTAAATGCCTCACGCTCATGTAAATAGTCTCCTTAGTTAAAAATGTGCTGCTTTGTAAATAGGTAAATGTGTAGTGCAAGACATTGCAGATGCACAGATGTGCCTAAGCTAAAATAATCTGCTATTTAAATATTTCCAAAGGTTGCTTAGCTCTTAGCAGGCAAGCTGCAATGTCCTTATTTGTGAAGTAAACCACTTGTCCCATCCTTTGTGTTCATGAAGAAAACCTGGTCGTTGTGTTCTCTGTAAAACAGCTTTTTAAGTCTGTTGGAAGACAGTCTTGTCTGTGATGCACACTATAAAACTTTTTATCCTTCTTGCTCTTCTCTCTCTCTCTTTCTTTTTTTTTTATTTGTTTTGTTTTGGGGTGGGACGGGGATTATATTAAAATGGATTCTTGTTTATATATGCAGATGTATGTTTCTAGGAGCAGGCATTTACACACAGTTGTAAATATTGCATGCATGTTTGGGGAGAATTGTTTCTTCTTGTGCTTGGAAAGCTTTGAAACAGATGAAGATACCTGGCAAGATTTTTGAAGAAGCATGAAGTTATTATACACTCATGTAATTCTTTTTAATGGAAATAAATGTTCTCATAATTATCAGAGATATCACGACAGCCTTTTGCAGGGCAAAGAAACAATAAATGGAAAGAAGAA
>NW_009648444.1:1011779-1018669 GCF_000708025.1 Charadrius vociferus
TTCTTTTAAAAATGTTCTGAAAATTAATGCAATGATTTCAGAGACTTCTCTGCTTAGACACGCTCAACCAAGAAGCAATGTAGCTTTTAAGCAGTAATAGTTTGTCCTACCCTGTCTTAAATTGAGGAGGAAGTTGTTGAGTGTAAAGAAGGTATAGTTTTCTTTAGAATGTGTACAGCTGAATTACATGAAGAAATAGATGAAGGTCTATTAAAATCAATACTTTTTGTTGAGTCTGTGTTAGGCATTAGAATTATCATTTTGGTTTTGGCTGTGCATGAAACTCATCTTGCAATTATTGTGTATTGGGCAAGTGTATTAGAAAATTTCTTCAGTCATGTGTGTATGTTTTTAATACCTAGGAATTTAAATTTGGTTTTTTATGAACATGAGTGACAGATTTATTTTTTTAATACATAGGAATTTAAATTTGGGGTTTTTACTTACAGATTTGGGGTAACTTACGGATTTTTTTTTCATAGATGTTCACCTTTGCTGATATGTCTTGTTTGGGCTCACATGGAGAGCGGATCACAAGTTCACAGATTCTTGGGGAGGTTGAAAAGGAGGCTGTACCAGGAATAATGATGGACACGAGTCCCTCTAGCTTCCCCTACTCTTCTCTGGCTCTTCTACAAGCTCAGCTGAAGGAGCACTGAGGAGAGGAAGAAGGGTATCAAATGATCTTTCTCTTTGATCTTTGATCCTCTTTGTAATGCAGTTCACTGTACCGTAGAACGTAGCGGTATGATGGTTGTGGTAGTCTTTCACGCTCTGCCATGACTTGGACACGCGGCAGGCTGCCTGTCGAGCCACGGTGACACAGTGTAGGATATAGCTCGCTGTGGCCAGGAAAACCTGCATAAAGCCAGGTGGCTGATCCACTGCTTTCCGCTGACTGAAATAGCCGCCTCTTGCCCTTTCCTGGTACTGCTTCAGTCTGCTGATACCTGGGGGGTGTTTCCTCTGAGCAGCAAAGATTTGTGGAAGTGTTTTATTTCCTCTTTTTTTTTTTTTTTTTTTAAGAAAAAAAAGAAGCAGAACCAATTAGCTCATCAACTTGGCTCTTCCTACCCTTTCAAAGAGTTTTAGTACTCTTGGGAGTGAGGGACTGCAGTGTAAGAGCTGTAAACATCAGAGGAGGGAGACTGTAGAAAATAAGTAGTTTTAAGGTCTTTGCTGTTCTGCCATTTGCAGTTTATGCTGTCTCAAGAAAAATCCATTTGTTTTAACTTCCGCTTGAGTATTTTCAATATCCCTTCTTTGAACATAATAGCACAGAAAAAAATCATGCCATAAGGATACATTAAAAGTCTAGTTTATGAATGAGGTTCCTTCCCTAAGTATAAACTCATTCTTAGCGGACTGTGCTTACGATTATGCTGAAAAACTGCTATTTAAAAGATCTTTTCTAAAATTAAGGGTGGGGGATGAGGAACACGGAAGGAGTTGTGAAACTGGGAAAATGTATTGAAAATTGGAGACCAAAATCTTTTATGAGTTGTGGCTGCGATTGCAGTGACAGATTTGTGTATGCATATCTGAAAGCAGAACAGCGCCCTGTAATTTGGAGAACACTAAAACTCTCTACGAAGATATGTCTCTGATTAAGATCACGTACAGTCTGGAAGATCAAGAACATAGCTGGCTACGGCCTAAGGCCTAGTGTCCTCCAGCCAGGGCAGCTAGCTTGCGCTGGTACTACCAGTTGTGTTGGCAGGAAATGATGTAAAGTTTCTTATGTAGCAGTGCTCCAGCCGGACGGTGGTAGGGTTTTCCTGGAGGACTGCAGTGCTGAAAGTCAAAGTGTATGCATCTTAAGTTGAGGAGGTATTTCCTTTAGCTGGCGCCTCTAATAATCTCTTAAGAATATGAGAGCCAGGTGCTTGAAGGCGCCCCTCCTTTTCCTCCCCTCCCTGTGCCCATACCCTCTGGGTCAGCTCCTGTTTTGGTTCCATTGATGTTCTGAGGGGAAGCCTTGATACCTGAGCATAGGGGTATGGCTGCAAGGGATTAAAAGGATGAACTCCGCAGCTTGTGTATTAATATTCTCTTCTCCAGTCACAGAGTTTACATCTAGATAATGTCCAATGGCATCGCTATGAAAAATACTGTGAAGTGTTGGCTGGAGAGTCTCTGCACTGTCAACTCTTCTGCTGCTTTTCATGAAATGTTCCTTTAATATTTGCACCTCCGCTGCTGAACTACCGGTTACTGCCAGTTGAAGGATGACAAATGCTGAGAACTGTCACTTCAGCTTGACGTAGAGGTGATTAATATACTATTGATTTCACACCCTTCACCTCTCAGACAGGATAGCTGTCTCAAACTTAAGTAAAAATACTTTCCGACTCATAATTTGGTCCTTGTACCAGGAGATGTGCTCTGTGCAGACATTCTCAAGTGTAGACCAAAGTGGGGTCATTGTTAAGGTGGTCTTCATGGCGGTGCCGCGCTTGAACTCTGCTTTTCTTTGTTCTCAGTCCTGGTGGATGCTTGATAGTCGTTCATGTCAGTTAATAATACGCAGCTCGGGGAATGGCTCTAGTTGGCACTTACAAATGAGCGCAGTGGTATCACACAAATGGATCGTGGTGTTTGCTATGTGTGTTTATGAAGAAGTCACAGTTCAGTAAGGATCATCTTGCATATGTTTCCCGAGTGGTTCCTGGCAGGAGGCGCACAGAATACTGATGAACCAGAGAGGCTGAAAGACACAGTGGCACAGCATCGGTTTAAAGTGATCCTGTGCTTAGACAGCTACTGTCAATACTTACTCAGAGTTGGTATCTTTTGTGTAATGGTGACAGCCATGTTTGCAGAAGGCTGGAAATGTTTCTGGATGTGAAGAAGTAGTGTTTTTCCAATGCAGCAAGCGTGTAAGTGCACTGTATTTCTTTAGTGTAGGGAAACTAATCTTGGTGAAGAGAGATTAGTATTTAAGTCTGACAGTTGTGGATTTCACTTTAGGACAGCTTTGCATAATTCCTTAGTTTGAATTCCAGGCTGAGCCACGTCCTAATGTGCGGTAGGAGGACTTTCTTTTAGCACATTCAATTAAGAGGCAGCACATAAACCCTTGGAGTGGCCAGTTAAAAAGAAGCATGAGGCTTGAAAACTGAACCACCAGCAATGAGGAAGAAATTCAGCAAGACTGAAAGCCTCACTTTTTTTATTTTTATTTTTTTTTTTCCTCTCTTAAAATTGATTTGCTGCTACAAAGTGGTCTTTTGATGTATTCCAAACAATACCATTCCGGTTTTAGATAATAGGGAAAAATTAATCTGTTTTCAATGTGTATTATAATAACTGGAACACTTCTGGGAACGCTCTGGAAAAAGCTTTCTCATAGAAACTTTAAAGGAATACACCTTAGAGGAAACATTATGCTTAATGAGTTACAGCAAGGACAACTAAGTAACAGTTCCGTCTGTGATTGTTCCTTTACAGGACTGTAAAGGTGGGGAAAAACATCTTGTATTTGAGTTTTTCCATCTGTAAAATAGAATTGATGTAAATATATTAACGGAAGTTTGCTGAAGACTTACAAGTACAAAGTATTCATATTTTTGAATAAAGTTACTGTCTTGAGGAGCAGAAGTTTCTTTTTCTCCAGTGCATTCCTCTGCTCTCCTTTTTAATTTTGGTAATTACCTCTCTGTGCTCCATTTTGATCAGTAGTGCAGGACGTAATTGGATGGAATCCGTTGAAGTATCATCGCTGGCAGTCGCAGCAATTCTGAGGATACCAAAATGGGGTTTGTATAGTGCTCGGTCTTCTTCTCTCAGGTTGCTGAACCATTCTGTGTGAAAGTAGTTGCAAATACATCAATTGGCAACTGAGGTAACCTTTTAGGAACTTTTTTTGAGGATGTTTTTGTTTTTAAAACCAAACCAACCCTGAAGAATCTTCTTAAATGAACAATGCCAGCCCAGACCACCTATGCAGGGACAGAAGTAGCTGCTTGTGCTACCACAGTTTCTGATATCCAAACATTATTTTACTTTTAACTGGAGGTAGGTGAAAGTAGCCTTTAAGTGGAATTCTGTCTGACAATAATCGGAGCTGATATGTGCAAATACATTAGTTTAGGCCATTGATAGTCTCAGAGATTTTAACTGAAATCAGTAGTTTGGAATCTGTGTATGGTTTTTTAGTTTGTGAGTGGTTGTGGGTTTGTTTATTTATTTTTTTTTTCCCCTTTTGGTTCCTTGTACATACCTGTTTATACGTGCAATCATTATCACCTTCTCTAGCTTTGATATATAGTTCTTTTCCATCGTACAAATACTATTTTTTTATTTATTTACTGTCCAGTTTATCAGTTATTCTTTCCAGTCTCTGAGCAAGAACATTATGTCTATATGTACTTGTAGGAATACATACTTAGTTTTGTAATGTTGTAGGAGTTCTGGCTGCACTCGGGGATGGTCTGAACAGTAGAAATTATTAAATGTATTTATCTTTATGTGAAAGTTCCATATTCTCACATCTCAATTCATAGTTTGCAGCTGCAGTGAGTATTGTTCTGAAGGTTGTTGGTTGTTTAGAAGTGATTAGATAATGCTACTAAAGATCTGACAGAAGTGTTCAAAACATCAGTTCTGAGGGGCAGAAAAAAAATAGTCACATATACAGCTGGACCTTCATCTTAATTTCCTTACCAACATGACTGAATCCTGCACGTGTATGTGTTTTTCTACTCAAATAGATTTTTCATAGTTGTGCAAGAGGTGATTTCTGTTTAACTCTGTTGTTTTAACTCTGTGTACTAGCTGTCCCATTCTCCACTTGCCTGGCTGTATACTTGAAACCAAATGTCCCCTTCCTTTCTTTATGGAAGCATTAATTAACATTTTTCATACCACTGTACTTTGTAAATTTCTTTGTGTGCAGTGGCATGAAAAGCTTGAAGATCCCTGTTTGGGCTGTCAAAATCTGGAATATTCATAGAATCGCAGAGTATCTCAAGTTGAAAGGGACCGATAAGGATTATTGAGTCCAACTCCCTGCTCCTCACAGGACTACCTAAAACTAAACCATATGATTAAGAGCATAGTTCAGATGCTCCTTGAACTCTGACAGGCTTGGTGTTGTGATTGACCAACCTCTCAGTGAAGAACCTTTTCCTAATGTCCAGTCAGAACTTCCCCGATGTAGTTTCATTCCATTTCCTCTCCTCACCAGAGAGAGGAGATCAGCACTTCCTCCTCTGCTGCCCCCCTTGAGGAAGTTGTAGACTGCCATGAGGCTACTCCTCAGCCTTCTCTTCTCCAACCAAGTCACCTCAGCTGCTCCTCTTAAGTCTTGCCGTCAAGACCTTTCACCATCTTGGTCACCCTCCTACGGCCACACTCTAGTTTGATGTCCTTCATATATTGAGGCATCCAAAACTGCACACAGTGCTTGAGGTGGGGCCTCACCAGTGCAATCTAGACAATTGCCTCCCTTGACTGGCTAGCTATGCTGTGCTTGATGCACCCCAGGACATGGTTGGCCCTTTTGGCTGCCAGGACACGCTGTTGACTCGTATTCAACTTGCCGTCAACCCAAACCCCCAGATGTCTTTCTGTGGGGCTGCGCTCCAGCCTCTTGTCCCCCAGTTTGAATGTATTAACCAGGATTACCCCAATCCGTATGGAGAATCTGGTGCTTGCTCTTGTTAAATTCCATGCCATTGGTGACTGCCCAGCTCTCTAGCCTATCCAGATCTCTCTGTAAGACTTCTCTACCCTCAGAGGAGTTCACAACTCCTCCTAGTTTAGTATCCTTGACAAACTTAATGTACGTTTGATTCCCGCGTCCGGATAATTTGTAAAAACATTGAAGAGCACTGGCCCTAAAACTGAGCCCTTGGGAACCCTGCTGGTGACTAGATACCAGCCTGATGTAAAAACATCTTTTTTTTTTTTTTTTTTTACTAAACTCTTTGAGCCTGTCTTGTCAGCCAATTGCTCACCCAGTGTATTATGGACTTGTCTAGCTAGTACGCTGGACCTTTTGTCCAGAAGGATACTGTGACTGTGAGAGACAATATCAAAAGCTTTGCTAAAATCCCAGACCACCACATCTACAGGCTTCCCTTGGTCAACTAGATGGGTGACCTTGTTATATAAGGAAACTAAGAGAATGTGTAGCCTGAATGTTGCCCTCCTGACAGAGGGTGTTATCCTGCTGTGTGGAGCTGACAAGGAATTTATAGGAAGATGGAGGTTAGTGTGAACTAGTAGTAAGATATTCCCTAAGCAAGGGAGTGATCATAACTCTCTCTAATTCTTCATCACTCTCTTCTGGTCTGAAGAAGCGTGAAAATAGTGTGCTTGCTGGCTTCCCCTCTGCTGTAGCAGTGTTCCTCAAAGCCCATAGGAGCTATCATGCTCTGCGTGTTATTTATCTCTGTTGAAACATATTGAAGTGTCAAGACCAATGGTCTGTGGTAGAAGTTGATGTTGAAGTCCAAAAGCACAGGGATGGACTTGATTTATTCCAAAAGCTGTTATCATTCAGCCTTGTTTGATGATGTTACTGTCAGTCCTTTATCTTTGATTTCCCGCTTTGTGTAGAGCGGGAAAGATAACAGCTAGGGCCTGAACTCTGATCGCTCCTGTGGACTGGCATTTTGCTAGAAATGGACTTCAGTCCCAGATTTTTTATTTTATTTTTTTTTTCCCCTGAGGCATGTTGTTTATATGTTTGGCTTAGTAGCCTAGTGACCACATATTCCCATCATATGTGTGTTTGTCTTGTAAAGTGTGAGACTTCACAGAAAAAGCTTGGTGGGGCACAGTATTATTATGTTGCCACTAATCATACTTCGAGAAGCACTGTAATTGTTTAACTTAGTCAGTTACTAATAATAGCACTTGGATAGGGACTAACGCAGCCAAAA
>NW_009648444.1:1018722-1046268 GCF_000708025.1 Charadrius vociferus
CATCTCCTCAAATTGTCGCCTGGCTTTCAGATGCCCAAGCATTCTCTTTCTTTGACTGCCTTCAGTGTTCTTTAAACTGTGTTGCTGGAGACGGCAAAGAGGGTTACTCGCATCTCTGTATTGCATTGTGTTTAGACACACTAATCTTTTTGTTAGGCTGTGATTGGTCACCTCAGTCTAAACCCTATGAAGCAGCTGAGTAAAAGTGGCTCGCGAAGGACTTTTTGTGACTGATAGCCATCAGTTTAAGGTCTGGGAGGAAATGATAGTGATCTGTGAGGAGAGGTTCGTGGGGGTCCCTTTCATGGCAAATGGACAGATGGTTTTCTCCACTTGAGACCACGCAGAATATACAATAGCACCAGCACTCGCATCCCCACCAAGTGAGATCCCACGGCTGCTTCGTGATGGGAGCATACACTTTTCATAGACACAGCAGGGGGACATTTACTTGTTGCTACTTTCCTTTCAGCTGCTTTGAGAGAATAAGACTGTCCTTTTGTGAAGTGAAGTAGGGTTCTTAGTAAAACAAAGGCTTCATAAAGGATGTCATCATATATGTATGTACCTTCTATATAGCTGGCCCCCATTTTTTTTTCTGAAATGCAATCAAAAGGAAGACTAGAACCAGTAGTTCCAAATCCCTGTTGCTTGTGTTTTGGTAAAATACAATTAGTGTATTTAATTGCGCTGTCAAATAATTGAACTGAATTAAATGACAATTTTTTTCCATAGAGAAAGTTAATTACATGCTTTTTGATTAGCAAAGAAGGTACGTAACAAATTAATTTCCTGAACATGCTGCAAATAACATAACTACTGATGTATTGACCAGCAGCAGGTGGCTCATGTTCATTTGCATTCATTACATATGCTGCATTTTGCTATTCAATTCATTTTCTTTTTCAGTTGTGTACAAAATAGGATCTTATGACATTGGCCTTTTTAAAGTCTAAAAATGCCTCTTGGTTTAACCACGGGGAGAAAGAATCAATTTCTCATTCTGCTGTCAGCTAAGAACAGTTATAAAATAATGAGATGGAAGTTGGGAGTCTTTTTATCCCTACATGACATACTTAAAGTTATTATGATTTTCCTTTTTCTGTTTCCTGAGTGGAACATCTCTTATTGCGTTCTAGGACAATATCTTTCAGTGATAATACGTTAATATCACTTTTATTTGTCCATTCACTGTATGCATCGGGAGTAAGAGTAAATACAAATCTTGCTGGTTTACTTTGTTGCCAACAGCTGAATACATTTAATGGAAAAAATTGTTCAAAAATTTTGCCTCAAAAGATGAACTGTAGGGTCAAAGTGTTCTTAGTAGTGTTGTTAGCAATAAGTTCTCTTTCTAACCTGTTCTCGCATTTAGTGTATTTTTTCAGTAATTACTGTTCGAAAACTTGGAATTTGAGCTAGGATATATGGTTGTGTTATAGATAAACCATTTTTTTTTTTCTTAAAAGAAATCACTGAACAGACTGTCAGTGGAAATACTGTTAAACAAAAGGATAACTAGAAAAAATCATCTACCCTTGGAAGTTACAGTGTTCTTATAAAAAACTGGAACTTGAAAAATCTTGGACCCTTATTTGCTAAGAAAGTTGATGGAAAACTGCAGAAAACATGTCTGCAAACAAATACCTCTTGATTTTCTGAAGTGAAACTTTAAAAAAGCCCAATGAAACCAAACCCCCCCCAACTCTTCCATTTTTACATGAAACTTTTTCCTGAAAAGTTTAACAAATGACTGAGCAAAACAGGCTATAGGCAAAGAAGTATCCCTCAGTGCTGTACAGCATTCCTAGATGCTTATGGTCTTACAGGACATCAAGGGAGTAGAGGAATAGAATTATCAGAGTTTTATTAGTGTTTTCTTCTAGCCTTTTTACAGAAGCCCTTGCCCATTTTATCCAAGTGTGTCCCCTTAAGGTGAGAGGAAAAACATCTCCTTGCAGCTAACTTTGTGAAAATTTATCTTATTTCCGTTAATGCAGAATCTGGAGACTTGATCTTGTATTACTTGATTTGGTAGACATATTTTCATTTGACTTGAATGAGAACTACGTAAAGTTGCAGTACTTCATATGATGAACATTTAATGGATTCTTGAAATACACCACAGTTATTGAAAAATGTTGGCCTTTATTCATTGGTGTTATTTGCTTTTTGTTGTTGGATGGACACTAACTAGACATACAGGAGGTATCTAGCTGATGAATCCAGCCTTAAGGTTTTACAGACTTAATGGTTGGCGATAGAGTGCTACTCATACCAAAATACTTTGTTTTAAGGGTTACAAATTTGGTTTGCATGGTATACAAGAGCTGGGTTGTTACAGGACTGGATTTCCAGTGCATTGCACTTATTCTAAAGCCCTTAAACTACTACGTTAAACAGCTTGGAATAGCTCAGTGTGCTCTTCCTGATGGACCTGCCGTACTCCACCACTGCTACGCTTGTTAGGCTGACCCTGATTTTGAGTCGGAAACTGTATTTGTTTTAGCCAATTATAGTTCAGATACATGAAAAAAGTGGCTCTGAAAAAAGTGAATTCTATGTCTTCCATACGTGTGTTTTGTTTGCAGATGAGAGAGGGTTTTTTCTTTCTATTTGGCAGCGTTGCAGCTAATGCTAATAAGTGGAAAAACAAAGCTTTATTGAGTGTAAAGTTCCCTTCTCCCTGCCTCTCGCCAGGAATCACTGTCAATAATAAAGCTTTTGAGGTAGCCCTTCTGATGAATCAGGAGGCAGAACATGCCATTTGTGCTTCTGTTGCTTATTGGGTTTCTAGGGAGATTCTACTTTGCATGTAGAGATGGCTGTTGAGATGTAAGGGTATATAGGCCAGAAAGAACCTTGGTTAATAAGGTGAGACATTTCTGAGTTACTTTCTTCTGGCCCATTAAAAGAAAGATTGGACTGCATTTTCTAGAACAAAGGTGCAAGTTCCCTGAACAGATGTATATTGATGTTGGCTGGATGTGTTAATAGGGTAGATATTACATATATATGAGGTGTTAGGTCCTTAGCTACTTATTTGCATGTGCAGCTATACAGATACATTGGTGCACTCCCGTCCATGCATATATGCTTATAGCTCTGTTTTTTTTGTTTTGTTTTTTTTTTTTTTCCCCCTGAATTTTTGGCTTTAAGAATTTAGATTAGCACCTAAATCTCCGGTTGTCACATCCAAATTTACGGATTCCCCGTGCCTTCTGCTAGTCTTGAAGCATTAAAAAAAAAAAAAGTCTTATTCATGTAACAAATGTAGTCTGGATCTTATCTCATTTATTGCTGATGTCTATCAAAGTTGGCTTTTTCCTTTTTCCACTTAAGTAAATCAAAATTTAGCAGGTCGTGTTTGTATGATCATTTATTGTCCCACTGGATTTCTTAACATCTTCCAAATACCGAAGCTTGTAACTTTATATTGTATTAAAGTTTCTAAAGTACTTTTTCTGGAGGTCTGATGGTTTCTCATAAGCAAATGATGACAAGTGAATAACTTTTTATTTTATGGTAATATTTTACATATTTACAGTTACTTAGAAATTAATAAAAGAAGTGTTACTTGAGGATAAAATTTGTTCTCTTTAAGTCAATAATACTTTTAAAACGGCATTTTTCCCGCATGTTGCTTCTTTTCATGAATTCTTGTCTGCCCATGGTATAGTACCAAAAATAAAAGAGCACACCCTGTTCTTATAGCAAACTTTTTTTTTGTGTTGTTTTTTTTTCCTCCCCTTTATGTACCATATTCTCACCAGGATAATTTATGCCATGATTTGAATATTTTAGCTCACCTACATGTTCTTTTAGGCTGTCTAGCACTGCTTTGACTGTTGCTTTAACAGGTGAGCTAGTGAGAAGTGTTTTAATTACACACTTAAGGATTGAAATGGAAAAGCATTTTGTCTTTTAGTTTTCTTTCCACTGTTGCTTTTGGTGTATCTTAGTTTCTGGAACAACAACCTGAGAGGATCTGCAAGTATATTTGAGGACAGAACTAGAATTCAGATGCCTCACAATTGAAAGGTTTACAAGAATCTTTAAGTGGAGAAATAATCTGAAAAAAAAAAAAAAGTTATAGTTGAGTAAGGCTGAGTACAAAATACTTTGGATGTAAATAAGCTTGCCGTGCAGGCATTGATAAAGTAGCTAATCCAAAGAAATTTCTGGGATTTATAGTCAATCACAAGCTGAGCGTAAGTTAATTATTATGCTCTTCTGAGAAATGACAAACAACATGCAGGTATATTGAAACAGGTGATCTGTAGGAAATAGCTCTTCCACTCTGAATTGCTCAGGTATCACTTGCAGAATTTTGTCCAGTTCTGGGAGGCGTTTAAATACAAACGTGGCTCAAATGAGGAGCGTCCAGAGCACAGCTACAACAGCTATTGGAAGAAAGTCTGTAGTTACAAAGGAGTTTGAGAACTGGAGGGGTTTAGATTAGAATGGGTACAACTGAGGGGAGGAGTAAGTTTTCAAATTCCTGAAAGTCAGCTGAAAAAAAAAAAAAAAAAGAAGGAAAGTAAGCTGCATGGGTTTTATTTCTTTTCCTCTCTGCGGAAGGCAGTGGAAGCAGTAGAACAGATCCTATTTTTGATGGTTATAGCACCTCCATCACAAGCACAGATTTGTAAAAACCTGTCAGGAGTGATATCGATAACTTTTGCCTTACTTTATGGAAGTAGTCTAGATGATCTTTGGAAATTCTTTCCAGTGTTGCTTCTCAGTTGCTCAAACATTAAACATCCTGCAAGTTAAATATTGATTTCTCGCTTGTGGCAGATATCATTGCTTCGTCAATTCCTTCCATAGATACTACTTTTTAGAACACCACAATTTGTTTGCTGTTATCTTTGCACTTGAATTCAATTTGAAAGATAGACTGCCTGTAGGTATAGGTGTAACATTGCTATCAGAAATTTATATATTTTCCCTCCCAAGTTCAGAAAGGAGAAACATAGCTCAAAAGCTAGCGCTAAGAACTACTGCTTGTGTATGAGAGAAAGGTTCCGAGGAGTTAAGAGACTGGCAGTACTCCCTTTTCCAGTTTTCTGTTGTTTTATAGAATGGTAGTACTGAAATATTGCAGTCAGATGATTTTTATTTCAACAAATTCATAGCTTTTAAAGCTGAAGAGTAATTTTCTAAATTGCCAAGATAAAACTTGAAAAATAAACTCCACTGCTAATGCGATTTGGAGGAGAGGGGTATGCTTTTTGGATATGCATTTACTTTAGTAGGGTAGTGACTGAATTTTTATAGACCTGCTTGCCAGTGTTTGGTTTCTTTCTGTTTGGCACGTATGTGGGGTTTTTTCGGTAAGAATTTTTACTTTGGTTTCAGTGAGGCTGTGTGTATCTTTGGTGATATTTTTACACACAAGTTAAGCAAGTATGGTTCTAGTAAACACTTGGTTGGTAGTCTGTCAAGTAAAAAAAGTAAACATGCCACAGGAGATGTGAGAGTGAGTTAAGTTTCACAGTGCTTTTTCTTTTCTGGGCTGTTGCTGACTCAGTAGGTTACAGTAGTGTTTGGAGAAACTGTGAAGTTAGTCTTTTTTCTTTTTTTGGCATGGTGTATACTGGAATTGCGGCCACTGATATGATAGATGCACTTCTGTTTCTAAAATAAACAGTAAAACATATTAATAAGAGTTAGGATAGAATGTACCTCTCTAAATTCTCGGTACTTCTGAAATTGTTAGGAAATCTGTTAAAGGAACACTTGGAAAAGCCGTCTTTTTACGTATGTGTAGAACCTGGAATGGATTGCTTGCTGTACTTCTTTATTCCTCCTTCCCCACAAACCTTCTTTACCTGTCTTGTTCTTCACAAATGAATTTACTTTAGTGGGAAACCGCCCGCAAGATTTAATCAAATCTGAGTCTGATGTGTTTTTCCTCATTTCTTTCCATGTCTTAAACCTTTGAGAAGTTGGCCTGGCTAGCTAAATGCTGGAACGGTGGCTGAATGCTCCCTAGGTTCAGAAAAACCGAGGGCCTCGCAGTGAGGGGAGGCTCTATTTGGTTTGAGTCACAGTTTGGTCAAGCTGGGTGCTTTCTGTGCCTTTTATGAAAAAAAGCGTTGCAGTCAAAACCATAGTACTGTTGGCATCGTTTCCATACATACGAGGTGGCAGCAGTGATTAAACAAACATGACTTTAAGGCATGGCTGAATTCTAAAAACCGACTTGTAAAATTAACACCTTCACTGACTGCCTGCTCCATATGTGCACGAAGGCATAAAGTATAATTGACTTCAGTGACAAAAAATATGATTATTCCTAGTCCTATCCAACGGTGGGGTAAGCTGGTTACTATTTCTCCTTAGGCATCATCAGAATTGTTGCATGAGTTACAAGGCTAAATCATTCTCACCCACGCTAACCCTCATTAGCTCGTGTCGCAGAGGTCTTCGCCAGTGAAATGACTGATATGTTTTGACTGACACAAGCTTTATGGCAGTAGTGTGCATGCAAATAAGAATGATCCTGTTTGGTGCTGTGGGTTTTCTTTTTAAATAGGTTACAGACTGATTTTCTTTTTTTTTCTTTCTTTAGAGCATCTGTACATTTACTGCTATATCTTTTGGCTAGTAGCAGATCTGCAGAAAAACATACACTGGACTTTTTACTGGGGCATGTAGTGACAGGATGAGGGGGAATGGCTTTAAACTGGAAGAGGGCAGGTTTAGATTAAACATTAGGAAGCAGTTTTTTACTTTGAGGGTTGTAAGGCACTGGAACAGGTTGCCCAGAGAGGTTGTTGAGGTCCCATCCCTGGGGGTGTTCAAGGCCAGGCTGGATGTGGCCTTGGGCAGCCTGGTCTAGTGGGGGGTGTCCCTGCCCATGGCAGGGGGGTTGGAACTCGATGATCTTCAAGGTCCTTTCCAACCTAAACCATTCTATGATTCTATGGTACAAATATATCTATGGGTAAATCAGAAACATAAAACTGAAAATAACACTGTCAGCTGTGAATATGTAGTAATTTTTCACCAAAACACACTTGCAACCTCCAGCAATTTGCTTCTTGGAGTGGTGTTCTGGTAGAGATGATGTCTTTTGTGGTGGGTAGTTACAGTTTACCATCTAAACTGGTATCCAGAATTATGCTTTAAAATTACTTTCACCTGAAATAACCTGTTCAGAGGTGGTTGCTGACTGCTAAAACTTGCTATTTATTAATCAGCCAACATGTGGGATAATTGTACTTGCATTGCTGCTGCAAACTCTAGGGATCAGGATATCCCTGTAAACCAAATAAGCACCGTTATGTGCACATATAAAACGAAGCCCTAAGACCAGTGTCTTAACGACAGTCACATTTCAGACCAGGGAAACATACTTAGTGATTTCATTGACAATCTGCAATTTGAAAGCTAGATGTCGATTTGTAGATTAGCCTTTCTATTTTGAGAGTCATTGTCAGAATGACAGCGAGCTCTTGATGAAATTTGTGCTTTGTTGCTGCTAATGATTATGCCATTGTTATTTATGCCTGTAAATGAAGGTTTTCAACATGAAAAGAAATGAAGCTTCAGAGGCAGCTTCTGGGACTCCATCCTCAGAGGAGTAAATCCAAGATGGTGGGCGGGTCCTTTCAGGACCCTGCTGTTCATCTCATGGGTTTGGTTTGCTTTTCAAAGGAGGCAACTGTATATATTACACTAATTAATATATTTTAATAAGAGGAACTATATTCCCACTAGTTCCTTTGAATTAAAGCCCTTCATGGTAACCTTGGACAAAAGAAATGCTGTAATCATTTTTATTGTGTGATTTTGTGCACTTACAGATTTTATGGGCTTCACTTTACCTCTCTGTTTTGCTTAAGAGTAAGATTAACATGTCTGCAAGAGAAGGCTTCCGTTTGGCCTCATTAAGTTTGCTTTTTGGCCTTTGCACCCCTGTGGTGGTGGGAAACTTGTCTGTAGTCTTTGGGGGATTTGTTAGTGTGAAGGGGAAAAGAGGAAACGTCTTTGTGATCTAGACTCAATTCAAATGGGGGTGATGGCTATTTCTCTTTTATGAAAGTGCAAAGGCGCATAAAAATTGCGTGAATATGTCAGTTAGGGGGCTGTTTCTTGTAACCAGTGGATTATAGTCTATGCTTAGGTTTTAAGCAATTTAACTATTTAAATGGGTGATACAAAGGCATATCTTATAAAATAACAAGTGCTGTTCTATGACCTTAGAAATGTGAGTCTGAAATAACAAGCATCTTTATTATGTTGTAACAGTATTGAAAAGGTAAGTAATGATTTTCATTAAATTAGTTTGATAGGGTTTTGTAACTGTCAGCAGTTTTGGTTTGGTGTTGGGATTGGTTGTGTATGTTTGGGTTTGTTTTTTTTTTTTTTTAATACAGAGCAAAATGTTGATGATACTTAATGAATTTTAAAGAATGCAGCAGCTACTTGATCACTTAAAAGTGAAGTGGTTTCCCACATTGTATCTCTGCACTGCCAAGGAAACTTTCACATGTCATCACTAACTCTTTTGGTTTGGAAAGCGTGGTTACTTTAAATAACAACTTTACCATTTCCTGAGACCTGGACAATTCTACATTGTTAAAAGAACTCTAAAAATGTTATAGTAATATCGTGTAGCAATTGGCAGCTGTTGACTGGAAAGTGTTCTCATTTGTGTGGAAAAAAAACCAAAAAACACACAAACAAAAAACCCAAAAAACAATAAAAAAACCCAAATCAAAACCCACACCAAACCTCCTACCCTATGCAAAAGCACCATTACAAAACTCAAGACTTGCTTCACTTGTGACTATGTTGTTATGACACTGAATAATTTTCTAATTCTGGTAAGTATAATTGGCGATAAGCTGCTAAGAGGAGTAGTTTTAAAAGAACAGTCCTAACTGCTTGTGAAGGTCGGAATATGGCCTTAGCAGAGAGATGGTGTGTTTCCACATACAGTACTGAATTGTGTTACCATTCCAAATTCAGTTTATATTATTAGGAAGTTGTCAAGGTGATATTTCCTATAGAGAACAGATTACAATAGTGATTAACAAGTGATATATGTGTATAGACTTACGTATAATGTGTTTATTCCTTTCAGTATTTCTGTAGTGCTTAGGAACTCTGCTGGGACCAAGATTTTGTTGCCCCCAAGTATTGTATAAACACAATGGGGAGGTGGGGGAAGAGGGAGGAATTCTCTGATCCTGACACTTTACAATTTAAGTGTGAAGTAACAGGAAAAAGTAAGTTTGATTCAGGGTGATGGTGAGAATATGTAAACAGTGTGGCAATATTGGTTAGCATAGTAGGAAACCATTTGATCAAATTAGCACTAGAAGTGCTATGAAGTTGTTGGTTTTGATTACGTTGTCTTGCAGAAGGAAAGTAGAGGATTTGTCTTTTTAAGTGGGACTTTAAGGAAGATAATAAGGAAACTTTGCAGATCTTTGAAGATACTCTACAAAATGGGAAGGGCAGGATGGGGAAAGCCATTTTGAAAGGTACTGCTTTGAAAACTAGAAAACACAAAAGTGGGCATACACTGCTGTTTGCTGTAAAGGCATTGGGAGTGATGTTTTGGAGATGAGATTATTGGAAATGTGGAAGAACTTGAAGGTAAGCATTGATCCATTAGAAAATGGGGTGGAGAGAGAAGAGATTTAGGCATAGACTTCCATACAGGTCCTCACGTTTGGCTTAAATTCAAGATGATGTGCAGACTATGTTCCTGATTGACCCGGAATTTATTCGCTGCTCTTGAGTTGGGAGACGTAGAGAGAAGTCTTGTGATGGAAGGATCAGGATGCCTGTTTTTATGTTGAAAATACCAGAGTAACTCAACAGTGGTGAGTTGAGAAATAACGGCTAGGCAGATGGTAGGTGTTATCACTGGACTCTGAAGTGACTTCATTATGGACTTCTCCGTCTTGGTCATACTATTGAACTGGAAAAACTGGTGACTACCTAGAGAAGATGCATAGGGGTAGAAATAGTAAGGACCAAAGAAAGAAAACAGAGGCTCCCCTAGCCAGCTTGGCTTCAGGTGATACAAATGACTAGTTATGATAAAGTTACTATTTCTTGTATAGTTCCTAATTCTTCTGAAACATTATATGGCCAGTAATTTTAATGCAAGTAGGAGACCTAGAATTTTAAATAGTGAGAGTGAGTTAGATTTCTGAAGCTGTTCTGGAATCTCCTTCTCACTGACTTAACTGAAAAGGGCACTAGGCGCTGAAATCAATGTAAGTGCAAGTCCTTACTATGCTAATGTGTGTCATACATCTTGCCTTATGAACACATACAAACACAGACAAATGTTTTGTTCAACTAGGGCCAAGATGTAATACGGTAAGAGCCAAGTATCTATTTTTTCATCAAATATATGAAGAATATGCTCAGAGTTACCCTCAGCAGTCTCATGCATGATTGAAAATTGCTATTCCTTTGGCAATGATGCTGTGCCTGTAGTGCAGCCCAGTTGTACCACACTTAATGATAGAATCATCAAGCCAAGAGCATTTAGTCTAGACTCTGAGCACTTTGGACTCTTTCACTTCCAAAATATTACAATTGGTCAATGGTCTGTGAAGACAAACAAGAAATAGCTGCACAGATAGACCATGGTTAGGCCTTAAAAATTCGTATTATTTAACGTAGGTATTGGCATGTAACAGGGCTCTGCTGAAATGAG
Source organism: Charadrius vociferus (assembly GCF_000708025.1). NCBI lineage: Eukaryota > Metazoa > Chordata > Aves > Charadriiformes > Charadriidae > Charadrius > Charadrius vociferus. The sequence goes on from NW_009648444.1 coordinate 1,029,416, forward strand.
TACATCTCAGACCTCTCCATCTTAGTGACATTGCTCAAATTGAAAATGTCAGAAATGTCACCATCTGAGCATGATGTATGAACACAAAACTTTAATTATATTTCTTTAAAAATGATTTTACAAATGATCAGATTTGCTTGGAATTCTGATGAAGTCCTATTGCTGTTCAAGACCATAATGAATCATCAGTTTGTTCGCTGAATATTCACTCATCCTTCATGCAACACAGACAACATGATTTGCCCTGAAAGAATAAAAGACATTTATTATTTGAAGATAGAATGCACTTCAGAGCCTCAGACACAGCGATGCATAGGCACATGACCTCAAACTAGTCTTTCAAGGCTGGATTCTGTAGAGAAGTTGCAGAAGAAAGATTGGGGTTCAGCATTTTTTGGGATTTTTTTGTTGTTTTTTTTTTTTCTGGGGTGCAAATGTGGCTGAGCTGTGCAGCAGAATTGCAGTACACTTACTCATTAAACTTGGGCTGTAGAGTTCTCAGAGTGGGTGGAATAAGAGGATTTGAGAAAACTATAGAGTTATCCACCCCCTGCAGATCTTGGATCCTGCATGTATTGCAAGCAGTATTAAAAGCCTCTGAAAAGCACTTTTTGTAGGAAGATGAAGTTGCTATATAAGACCTTTAGACCTTTTGTGAACATGCAGGTCAGCATGTTGGTTTTTTACTGGCTCAGAAACAGTCTGGCAGTTTAAATTCCCCAGTCTCAGTCTAAATCTGAGTTTAACAAACCTCTTTTAAGGAAGAATGTGATTTGATTTCTGAGGCGAGTTTTGTAAGAATCTGAGCAAATGTATATTTTCAGCATAATGTGGTAGTTGCAGAGGAGATTTTTTTTTTGTTTGTTTGTTTTGCTTAGGCTGAAATTTGAATTCAAACTCTGAGATACTCTGGCAAATTAACTCACCCCTGAAACTGAAACTAATTGGCACAATTTTAAGAAACTGACATGATTATTAAAGAAAACCCCAAACCAAAACAGAATTTCTAGGGAGTGCCACTAGCTTTTCATAGACTGATAGAATGGTTTAGGTTGGAAGGGACTTTGAAGATCATCTAGTTCCAACCCCCCTGCCATGTGCAGGGACACCTCCCACTAGACCAGGTTGCTCAAAGCCCCATCCAGCCTGGCCTTGAACACCTCCAGGGATGGGGCCTCCACAGCTTCTCTGGGCAACCTGTTCCAGTGTCTCACCACCCTCATAGTGAAAAAATTTCTTCCTAATATCTAATCTAGATCTCCCCTCTTCCAGTTTGAAGCTGTTACCCCTTGTCCTACCACTTCATGCCCTTGTAAAAGTCTCTCTCTAGCTTTCTTGTAGGTGTCCTTTAAGTACTGGAAAGCTGTTACAAGGTCTCCCCAGAGTCTTCTCTCCTCCAGGCTGAACAGCGCCAACTCTCTCAGCCTCTCCTTATAGGAGAGGTGCTCCAGCCCTCTGATCATCTTTGTGGCCCTCCTCTGGACGCGCTCCAACAGGTCTATGTCTTTCCTGTGTTGGGGACCCCACAGCTGGATGCAGTACTCCAGGTGGGGTCTCACAAGAGCGGAGTAGAGGGGCAGAATTACCTCCTTTGACCTGCTGGCCACACTTCTGATGCAGCCCAGGATATGGTTGACTTTCTGGGCTGCGATTGCACATTGCTGGCTCATGCTGAGCTTCTGGTCCATCAGGTCCTTCTCCTCAGGGCTACTCTCAATCCATTCTCTGCCCAGCCTGCATTTGTGCATGGGGTTGCCCTGGCCCATGTGCAGGACCTTGCACTTCGCCTTGTTGAACTTCATGAGGTTTGCACAGACTCACCTCTCAATTCTGTCCAGGTTTCTCTGGATGTTATCCCTTCCCTCCAGTCTGTCAACCACTCCAGACAGCTTGGTGTCATCAGCAAACTTGCTGAGGGTGCACTCCATCCCAACATCTGTGTCATCAACAAAGACGTTAAACAGGACCTGTCTCAGTACTGACCGCTGAGGAACACCACTTGTCGCTGCTTGCCACTCGAACACGGAGCCGTTGACTGCAACTCCTTGAGTGTGACTGACCAGTCAGTTCCTTACCCACCGAGTAGTCCATCCGTCAAATCCATGTCTCTCCAATTTAGAGACCAGAATATCATGCAGAACGGTGTCAAATGCTTTGCACAAGTCCAGGTAGATGACATCTGTTGATCTCGCTTTATCCACCAATGCTGTAACTCCATCTTAGAAGGCCACAAATTTGCCAGGCACGATTTGGCCTTAGTGAAGCCATGTTGTCTGTTACCAATTACATCATTATTTTCCCTGTGCCTTAGCAGAGTTTCCAGGAGGATCTGCTCCATGATCTTGCCAGGCACAAGATGTGAGACTGACCAGCCTGTAGTTCTCTGGGTCGTCTTTTTTACTCTTTTTAAAAATGGGAGTTATGGTTTTGCCTTTTCCAGTCAGCGGGAACTTCACTGGACTGCCACTTCTCAAATATGATGGATAGTGGCTTGGCAACTGAATCTGCCAGTTCCCTCAGGATCCACAGGTGAATCTCATCAGGTCTCATGGACTTGTGCACCTTCAGGTTCCTCAAAAGGTCTTGAACCTTGTCTTCTCCTACAGTGGGCAGTACCTCATTCTTCCAGTCCCTGCCTTGGCTTTCTGCAACTTGGACAGTGTGGTTAGAGCCCTTCCCAGTGAATATTGAGGCAAAGAAGTCTTTGAGTATCTCAGCCTTCTCCATGTCCTGGGTGACCAGGTCTCCTGTTTCCTTCCTGAGTGGGCCTACATATTCTCTAGTCTTCCTTTTGTCACTGGTATACTTATAGAAGGCTTTCATGTTACCCCTGATGCCCCTGGCCAGATTTACCGCTCTCTCTGGGCTTCAGCTTTCCTGACCTGATCCCTGGCTGCTTGAACAACTTCTCTGTATACCTCCCAGGCTACCTGTCCTTGTTTCCATCCTCTGTAGGCTTTCTTTTTCTGCTTGAGATTTTCCAGGAGCTCCTTGTTCATCCATGCCGGCCTCCTGGTGTTTTTGCCTGACTTCCTCTTTGTCGGTATGCATTGCTCCTGAGCTTGGTGGAGGTCGTCCTGGAATATTAGCCAGCTTTCTTGGGCCCCTCTTCCTTCCAGGGCTTTATCCCACTGTATTCCAGCAAGCAGATCCTTGAAGAGGCTAAAGTCTGCTCTCGTGAAGTCCAGGGTAGCAAGTTTACCGTACGCTCTCCTCGCCACCCTAAGGATCTCATTACACCTGAAGTGTGTGGTAGCTTCTGATACAATGCTGGGATAGTTTTTCTGAAGTTGCTTTACTGGAGTACTTCCATCTGCCTACACAAAATGTCTGTAAGAGTTATTTTCATCCTATGAGATGTTAGCAGTAGGGATAGCAGGAGAGACTGTTCTGAAAACAGTCTAACAAATGAAGAGAAGCTAAAAGGAAAAGATTGTGACAAAGACTTGTTGTCTTGTGATCTGTGAACGTTCAGCTTCATTCTGCTTCTTCATGAAACTTGTGGGTTTGCTCGAAAGCAGCTCAATATACTGCAGGCAAACTGTTTGCCTTTTTCTTTCGCTCTCAAGAAACTGATGAAACGTACTGTAAAAGTACCTGTCTGCAAACAAATAAACCCTCCTTCAGCTAATACAGTTATCTTAAAACAGAAGGATGCACTTGGAGTAGTGCTGCAGTGAACCAGACATGTTCTGTGTAGGACTATTTCGTTGATTCCAGTTCTGGAACTATATAATCTTTTTCAAAGGTAGGATATGTGAAAGATAAGTCCCCATGTTTGTTTGTCTGATATGGTTGTTAAATCCGAGTTTGTTCATAGATAAAAATGCTACTTGTGAAGATAAAAAGAAAAACTTGTATTACTTGCTGCAATTCCACATAAATCTCACAGGTTGTAAAACATCAACATGCAGATGTTCTGCACACCTAATCTGCTGTCATCATTACCAGATGCACTAGTTTGTACCTCTTAGAATATTAATTACAATAATTACTCAGGTGCATGGGATTTACAGGCATATATTGCCTTTTCAAGTCTCAGGGTCGTTTTTCTGAGAGATGATAAAAAACAGATAAGCATGCCTCTGTTCAGCAAAGTTTATTCGTAGTAGTCTTTTGGCTGGGAAGGAAAAATAGTTAAAATCGAAGCTTGTATATAACTGTGGGTATGATTGGGTGTAAAATGGGGATACGTAAAGTTAAGGGGGGAGGATACAATCACAGTACTGCTCAGAAGTAAAAAGAAAATAAAAAGCCAAAGTAAATATTTTTTTTGTTAGTTTTCTCCTTCTCCATTACTGCTCGTGAGCATTGGCCATAGCGCTGCTACTGAGTGATGTGATTGCAGAAGGTCACTAAGTGATCTAATTTTTCAGAAATGCCCAATAATTGAGAGGTATTATATGTTTCTGTCTGTGTATATGTATTTCTATATTGCCTGTTGGTGAAGAATAGTTCTGTTGTTCCTCAGAAGTTATGTGAATTTTGGAGGTGAAAAAAATGTCCATTACTGGCAGTATTTTTTCAGAACACCATGTCTGTACTGTAAGTGGATTTGCTGTGATTCTTATTGCCCATACTAATACTATAGCTTTTCTACTGGTTCCAGATGTGTAAAATACAATATGGAGTGGGAGGAGGGAAAAATATAATGAAAACCTTCTGGATTTCCATATCATAGACAATTGCTTTAATTTTGCAAAGAAAGTTTATGGAAGTGCATATGATATTTAATGGAAATGCAGTTATTTGATTAGATCCCTTCAAGGAATATCAAGTAAAAAAAAAAAAAGCTAAGTCTGGATGCTCCATATGGACCATATGACTACTACTAGACAGTTTGCCCATAAAAGCAACATGCTTCATAGATAAAAAGGAAGAGATAGACCGTAGGTCAGAAATTGTTGTATTGTAGCTGAAAATGCACCTGAAAGGATTCCTGAATGATGAAAACATAGAGAAAGCTGATGACAGTTACTCTCCTTCCCTCCATCCCCAGTTCTCTTCGTGAAACTGGAGTTCTCTGGATGTACTATCTGTATGCAGTCTTTGATCTTGGATATTTGTTGGAGATGTCTTTAAGTTCAGTAGAGGTTGGTAGAATCAGCTGATCTTTTGGTCTGTCACTAATGAATTTAAACTTCCAAGCAATTTGAAAGATGCCTTAATGTCCTCATATTAGATGATGAATAGATCCACCCGATTTGTTTAACTGTGTGTGCTCTTTTTGAGAACGTGATGTTGCAAGCTTACTGCATTGTATTCAAACACGGTGAAAGCTAGGTTCTCAAGCTAAAAACAAAGCGACCACTCATCCCCCCCAAAATAAAAGCACCCTACAACACCTAACAATCAATCACAACCAAGAAAACCAAACAGACCTCCTACCTCAGCAGCCTCAAATTCCTAGGGGCACTTACTGAATGGAGGTCTTCTTCAGAGCAGCAGCCTCAAAGCATAACACGTTGGTCATATTGGCAGGGCAAAAAGCTCAGGCTGTTGTAAAGAGGGCATGTTTGATACATAGCACTCGGTTTATTTTCTTGCTTTTATGCTTATTTTTTGAACGACAGTTATTGTTCCTTTGTACTAAAGGAAATTGAGAATCACTCCCTGGAGTCAGAGTTCTGTGTGATCTAATACAGAGATGATTAGCTTAGTTCTGATCTGACTGCAGGTAACTGCTAATTGTCCCTGATGCACAGAAATATGCAACCATTTCTGCTATCATTTCTACATCTGTAACTTTGGAACATTGCCATGTGTGTTGACAGCATTAGTCTGTTATTTTACCAGAGACTAGAATTGAACCAAAGAGACACACTTCAGGAAAGCTGCTGATCAGCAGTTTAAATATTTAGATTAACCCGGGCCTGCTTGTAAAACAAGAAGAACCCGTCAGTTTCCACAGCAGTCAGGCTCAGCATTAATTAAATTTAAATGTACGTTTCACTGAAGAAAAGCTAAACTGAATTGTAGAAGCAGCTATAGCATCCTATTAAACATGTGAAACATGTGGAGAGCTGGGAAAAAAAAATGACTTTTTTAATCTTACGATCCCTGAGAACCATGTACGTTCTTCTGTAGTCTTTGAAGATAGATCTACTTAGGTTTTGGGTTAAGTTTTAATAATAGATTTAGTTACATGAAGTATCTTGTATGAACTCCTCAGCTTGTTTACCTATGTAAAGCCATAATTATATAATCCAATTAGGCACTGCATGTGTGTTTTATATCATGGACTAACATTTCATATTATTGATTGGCAGAGAGCGAAAAAGTGTCTTTTTGCTTTGTATAACTGCAGTGCATGTTAATAGCTTTAAAATGCTAAAATAGAACTTGAAAGTGTTCTTAATGGTTAGCTGATTTACTTTTTAATTGCGTTTCAGACAGAGGGCAAAAGTTTGTCTTTGACTTCAACTGTGAGACAGCTTTCAAGTTAAAAAGAAAAGGGGGGTCACTTTTGAAATGACAGATTACAGGACTCTGTCTATCATTATTTAGGCAAATGAGGCCAACATTTTACACTGGAATTAAAGGAGATAATGCAAAAAACAAGTGATGCTATGAAAAAAATGGGAGTAAAGGGTATAAAACTGCAAAAGTTGCTTGCTTAAAAAATGTTTTGCCTGTAAATGGGATGCTTTTTATTGAAATATCTGTGTCCTGAGATGTTTCAATGATCAAACAGACTTTCAAAATACTTTATCCTAGCAAATGAAGGAGCTGGATATAGGGTGCCTTTCAGATCAGTTTGGGTGAGATGTTTCCTACTCTTACTTTGACAAAAAGAGGGGACTGTAGGAGGTAATGCTTTCATCACTTCAAACACAGATTATTATTCTAAGCATCTCGGGTGGTCTGTGTGCTCTTAAAACTGAGTCTTTGGAAATAACACGGAGTTTTAATATTTTTTTAATGATGTAGCATACAGTAAAATAACCATAGTTTGTCTTCATTAGCATTCTGTGTGTTAAGCATGAATTTCTCTGTATTGACATGACTCCAGGGAATTTCCTTTATACTTGTTGGTTTTACACTTCAAAAGTGATTAGTGTCCCAAAACTATTTCAGAAAGCAAATTGTTTGTCAGCATTCTCTCTGGAGAGAAGAAATGGAGCTCCTTGTTGCAAGAGGTGGGGTGGGGTGCAGAGGATAGGGGAGACAAAAATAAGAAACACAAAAAAATGTCTTAATATCATGGGTTGGATGTTGAATGCTTTGGGTACTGCCAAGCATTCACTTTAATACATTTTTGATGATGACATGCATTATCATAGATTTTGAGATGTGTGAATTTTCTCTCCGAAAGTGTGTGCAAAAAATATCTCCTGTTTGAGTAGAGGGCACGTGAAATGCAGCGCTTGTGATGCAGGAGAAAGCTGTGGCGAACACTCACATTTGCAAGGGAGCCAGCGGAGTTGGTAGGACCTCCATTCTGCTGCTGTGGTGCTAAACTGACAGCGATGAATTATCGCTCTGGTGTTTGGCCCAAGTGGGAGGCAGAGTAATGGTTTATCAAGCTGCCAGCAGTTTATGACCTACCAAAGGCCAGTGAGAACGCTCTTGTGAAACCACTGGGGTTCTGCCATGTCAGGTTTTGTAGGATTTTTTGGTATGCTTTAGGGATGCGGTTAAGGATGTTGAGTTATGTTGGTGTGGTCAGGTCCTTTACTGTGACTTTGTAACTGTAAAATTTCAACCCTGGTAATGAAAAGAATATCCATTTACCAAAAAAAAGACACTTAATACAGTAATTAACAAACATGTGCTTAGTTTTTAACATTTTAAGTCCACTTTCTTAACTGTCTCTTGTTTTCTTTCTATATGCTTTGTGGGAGTTTGGAAAGAAGGGTTACTTCTGTAGCTTGTTGCACAACCTTTTAATGAAAAAGAATTTTCCCAGCAAGTTCCTTGCCCTCATAGAGAAATCTACTGGAGAGAAAAACAGAGGCTTCAACTCTTGAAAGGAAAGGCGCAGTCTGAACCATGAAGGAATGAAAGTGTTTGAGTCATCAAAGGGTACTTAAAGACAGTCTCTAAATCACCAGCAAAACAAAGTCATTCTTTGGGTCTTGGGGGTTGTGAGAGTCTGAATTTCAGGTGACGCTGTTCAGGGTTGCAAGTGGGAAAGTTGTCTGCTTTTAAGAAAGAAGGAAAAAAAATATATTGAAGTTTATGCTGTAGTCAGGCATCAAGGATTGCACTGAATTCCTTTACTAAAAGGTCATGATGTTGTTTCCATGAAAAATCAGTGGCTTATATGTGGGTTGTATATATTTGGTGATTGCAGAAGCTCAAATATCTTTTATATTTTATTATGAAGAAATTCATTTGCATCAGTTGAAAGTGCAGGGATCAGAGAAGTCTAGACACCAGTAAATTATATTTGTTCTGACCTCAGCGAAGGGCAATGGACTGTAATTTTTTTCATATGAAGGAGGATTGAGGAGAAAACAATTAAGCAGGACAATCATTCTCCAGGCTATCATCTGACAAATAATGCTGATTTATCAGGCATGTTAATATTTGAGGTCATGGTTCCACTTTGAGTAAGTAAAAGCATCCAAAAACCCAGTAAGTCAGTAGAGTAAATGAGGAGAAACTGTTTATCTTGGTTGTTTACTTGGAAACTTTTAGTGGTGGTAATTGCTTACAAGAATATCAGAACAAGCTTGAATGCTTAATTAGTTTTCAGTCCATCTTTTCTTAAGTCATGTTTTCCATGCAAACGTGTGTGGGGAAGCAGTTTGTTGCTGAGCACTTCCAAAGCGTTGTTGTGGTGGAGATTGAAGAGCTCCCAGGGTTTGGGTATGTTTGCAAGTTATATGCATGTTTATTTCCATGCTCCAAAAGTGCCATAAATTTACTGTACGCTTAAGTGCGGTTGTGTGTAGTCTTTTCCTGACTTCTGTAGCAGGAAGGAATTTGAGGTTTTTCTTCACTATGCGTTTATGTGTTCTCATAGCAGTCTCTCACCTTGTTTTCCTCGCTTTCTCTTTTCTTCAGCTTTTCCCCTTTCCCCTTTTGCTTTCTAATCTTCCACTTGCACACCTGGTTTTATGTAATGGAGTTGTGGAAACAATTGCTACAGAGGCATATTACTTCATGGACTTTTTTAAGTGATGCTAAAATAAAATACTGATAAAGCAGAGTTCAGTTTCTGACTGGCTGATGGACCTTCCTTTTTTGGCTAAGGTAGAATTACACAGCAGGGAAACAAGTTAGGAGAAGAAAGTTTAAGTGAGAGGGTGATGTGTGTAAACATGGTATTTTTCTTTCAAGACCTTTTTGATGGAGTTTTTTGTCTGTTCTTTCCAAGGATCCAGGCAAACCAGCTGTTTTACTGTTGGTATTTAGGATAGCTTATTAAACTAATCAAGCTGGTTCCTTTTGGTACACATATCCAGACATCTGCCATGTCTCCCTTGAGAGTGTATTACGGAAAGTATTTTCAAAAGGGAGCTACATCCTTGGGCCTCCTGAAGCCACTTAATAGTCTTCCTGGCAATGATGAGCAAGCCTGCGGCCATCTTTAGCAGGTATGTGAGGATTTCCCTGGGGATGTACGCAAAGCTGCACTTCATGTTAGTGTATGTCGCCTTCATGAGAGCATCTGTGTACAGGCATTGGGGAAACCTCCATTGTTAGCTTCAGGATTTGTGATAATACATTGCAAATCACTCAAAACCATCAGTCGGGGCCTGGATCCTTTTGTGTTAGATGTTATGCAAAACCAAAAGACAACACAGTCCTTTTTATCAAGAACTATGTTCCAAGTAGAGGGTGTAAACAGAAAACAGGGTGGGAAATAGGACCACCGAAATGTGTAAAAGAAGAGCGATTCTCAGGGGACATCATGTTTTCTTCCTCTCATAAAAATACCTCAAATGAAAAGATATGAAAGGAAAGTTGCTGGGGACTGTGCAAATGAGAGTGAATGGCAGCAAGAGACACTGACAGGCATTTGGGAATGGAAAAATGGAGGAAGTCTAGAAGTAGAATTGTGGGAAGAAGGAGGTAGGAGAGTGGCAAAGAGGGGACAATTAGAACAGACTGGCTGAGGAGGAGGAGGAAAGATAATAAACAGCAGAGAAAGGGGAAAAAGATTAATATACGAAAAAGCCATATGTCAACAGTAGTTTTACACGTCATTTTTCATATGAAATTCTTAATTGTGAGAAGCCATTGGGAACAGCTCGTGCTCACTCATTTTGACAAATCACACACCTTACTGAGAAGCTGAAATGAGGTTGCGCACCATTGGTTAAACCACATTGCGTTAAATTAACCCATGCTTACACTTTTATCACTGAAACAGTGCACAGCTAAGAGAATTTACTCTTCTGAAACGTACTTTTGCTTGATGCGATTCTCTGAAAGAGCAGTACCTGCAGGTTGAAGTGTGGCAGAACTGTTAGTGCTGTCTATTTAACTTGAAACTAAAATTTTAATTTCATGAAGTTTAAAAAGAAAGTAGGGGCAATATATGTTCATTGCCAAGGGTTTAGAATTAATTCTGCAAGGAGAAAAAAAAACAGTTTATTGGGGAAAATCTCCATTCAAGAAAATAGATACCGATCTTTCCCAAACTTTCTGGTATGGTGAATAAACAATTTCTCTTTCTTACACTATAATATAGTTTGTTTATGTTTATGTGATGTGTCAATAGTATTGTCATTCTGGTGTTCTTCTAGATTAAGTCTGTATAATTTTGGTGTAAGGGGGAAATATCACACACGCGATAAATGAAATGCAGTGGGACTGGATGATATTCCATTTCCAATTCATACATAATCTTACGAAACATTTCCTGTTGGTTTTAATTTTGGCGGTAAGCCATTAATACACTTGTGTTCGTGTAAAAGTAAAGCCCTATCTGTTGTAAAAAGCTAAGTAGCAATGAGACTGAAAATCTGCGTTCTGTCCTAGAGGGGTTATTGGCTGATTACGCTTTGAGTTACTGAGCTGTACGCAGGACACTGTCCTCTGGCTGTTTACAAGAAAAGTGGACTGAAGGGATGCACGAGATGTGTGCTGTAAAGAGGTATGGTGTCCCACTTAAGTGCTTTGGAGTAGTGATGTTGCCCTTCCAAAATGTGATGTGCTTCAGAGAAAGAGCAAGGCTGCTAGTAATATTCCAGACAGAAAGTTTGTTGTCTGTGTGCGTTAGTCTTTATCTGCAGAGCTGAAACAGCTCAAAGGAGGAGGATGCAAGAATGGAAAGGAATAAATACTACTTCACATGATGACACACATTTTATGTGAAACTTTTTATTTATTTGGGGGGGTTAAGGTACTATGGAAGCACAGTACAATCATTGCAGTAAAGAAGACTTATGAGCACAACAGGAATTTTAGATAAATTAAAGACACTGATGTACCTGTCTGGGGGTGAGATTAGGGTTATTAGGGTTTCACTAACACTACTTCAACAACAGTTTCAAAATGTCTCCTGTGCTGTAAATTAGAAACTACTCTATTTTAATCAAGACCATCTGGGACCTTAAAGGGGACTGAAGGTTGGGGAGAACATCAAGAAGGAAAACATTAGATGTTATTCTGCAGCCACTATCTTCTTACATTGTATCGTATTAGAAAAGATGAACAGGCAATTTGACTTGACTGTATTTGGGGAGAATATTGCATATGGGTGCATATTTTCTTGAGATGGTGAGTAATTGAAATTTAGATTTCATCCCGAGCAGTACTAAAGAGAGTGTACAGTGCAAAAGGCTGTAGGAATTTTCAACACCTGCACTTCAAAAAGCATGAAATTACAAAATGAAGTTGATTCAGATTGAACCAAAGTTAGTGTTTCGCTTCTGTGTGTTTCAAGATGGCAAGATAAAGGTGATGCTTCATTTAACAGGCAATGGTTTGTCTGTCTAGAAAAAGAATACTTCATTTTGGACATTCTGGATGCAACTGTGGAGTTGTGAATAAAAAGGGAGATTTAAACTGCTGAGAAGGTGTCTCCTTTCACCCAATAGCTTGCGTTGTGTGTTGGCTGCCCTGGATGTGCTAGGTGGAGCACAGATTTCCCACATAACCCCAGTGCTCTGACTGAGCTGTTGGGTAAAGAGGAAACAATTCCAGCCTCTGAGGAAGGTTTTACGATACTAGCTCTAAGTTTGTTTTTCCCCAGATGAAATTAGTCAGTGAATTTGATCTGGATTCATTAATCCTTTCAAGTTGGCTGAAACCACGTGTTTACTGAAGGAAACCCTGCCTGCTGGAGCCAAATGCCCTCATCTTGGTTGCAAATGGAAAGAAAGAGAGAATAGCTCTATGAAATAGTCGCAGCTTCATAGGGTCAAGTCCAGTGCTACTGCCATCCTGTTAGGAGGGGAAACTGGATTGAACAGCCTTTTATCCAAGTTTCTTATATAAATTCTCTAGTGTAGCATGCAGTGTGTCTAATGTGGAAAGCACTGTACTGTTGAGAGCTAATTCTCTTTATTTAGGTTCAGTAGTTTGCTTATCCTTCTAGGGCTGATAACTTCACACAGAAACTGGAGCCTTGCTAAGTAAAAGAGGAAGTACTTTAAATCCTGGGGATATGAGGATGATGGTGTTGCTCTGTTTCATGTTAGTTTAATACTGGAGAATTTATTTTGTTTTTAAAGTAGACACTAATAACACACCAAGTTTGCAGTTGTGTTCCACAGGGTTGTGTCTGTGTGTGCATGTGTACGCATGTGTGACTTAAAGATTATTTCCCTTTTTTACAGATTGTATGCTAGGATCAGATTCTCAGCTAAGAGGAATTGAGATTCACCCAACTTTAATGGTGCTATACTGATTTAAATCAGGTGAACTTTTGCCTCTTAAATCACTGGCTATTTAGCTCATGTTCCCCTAATATGTAGTCTAAACTTATCTTTTGATTAATGCTGCCACAAAATTTGCAGGTGCACCTGGGTGTTTGCATGTGTCAGTTCGATGGGTAGGTACAAGGTTACAAGAAATGATGTGCAGATGTATGGTTTTTATGAATGCATACAGCACGTATTTGTGTGTCCCTGGAGCCATATAGAAAATATGAGTCTTTCTGTGATAGGGGGGGGAAAAAAAGAAAGAAAAAGAAAAGTAGAGGCTGACCTTCTCATTACATCATGAATGTGTCTGGTTATATGATGTAATGCCTTGTTCCTTCTAGCACTGTGAAGATCATATGTATTTCTGTTCTTCTCCCTTCATCTGAAATTAATTTATGAACTTTCAAAGCCTTTTATATGTAGTCTAGTGCATATTTTCCTCTGCTAAATCAATGAGAGTCCAAGCTAACTCCATGGAAGTCTGTGGGACAACTAGAAGCAGAGGAGAAATCTTAATGAACTGTTTTTCTCTGGAACCTCCCCTAAGAATTGGGGCAGGAACAGACGTTGTAATTTTCAAGAGAATCCTAAAGGAAGAGAAAGGTGGATGCCAGAAAAATGTCACTCATGAGACGGAAGACAGAATTCCTGTTGCTTTTCAGTAGAAGCAGAGCAGCTTTGCTCTTGTGGCAGTGCTGGCTGTGTTTCCAGGTGGAAAATTCTGTACTGTTTACGCCTTGTCAGAGAGCACTTCTGCCAGTAGTGGTGTGTGAGGGTTCCATTACAATAGGAAGATAAACTTTTCACCTTGAGTAACTAACATGAGGCATGCCACTCTGTATTTGGACACTTACGTCAGCAGTTGATTTCAAAGTGTTCCTATTGACTTCAAAGGGGAAAATGTATCTTTTGATGTATGCTTAGATGCCTAGCATTTGGCATCCGAAGTTTTTAAAGAACTACATTGTCATTGACATCTATAGCATATATTTATATGTATGTAGGAACAAAGGTTCTACCTTCTGGAACCTGCTTAAATAGATGCAAGACAGAAGTCAGAGTAGTTGAGTGTGGAAAGATAAAGCTCCAGATTCTTTTACCAGCAGTGTAATTTTTTTATGGGGACACGAGTTTTTCAAAGAAGTTCTTTTTCAGGGGAGGAGTCAAAAGAGAAGGCATGCATTCCTTATGTTGAAAGCCTGCTTGTGCTTCTTATGTTGACCTTTTTCAGGAGCAGTCTATCCATACATAAAGGAATGCAATGCTGACAAGTTTAATAAAGTTTGGCTGAACTGCTCTAAAAGAGGTGATTGGGAAAAAAATATTAAGATGCAGGGACTACCTTTTCCCCACAAATAACTGAAAATCTTTCTCACGTTTTGTTTTCTGTCTGCCACTGGATGTAATTCAAGGTGTTCCCCCCCTCATTTTATTTTGTTTGACTGTATAACCCTTGTGCAATGAATTCTGCTGCAGTGAATTCCATTTGACCCAGCCCTACAAATGCTTGTATGATGCATGCTCCGGAAGGTAGCCCGATTAAAATTAATAAATTGGTTCCACTGTTGTAGCTAAGGTATACAGAAACTGAGGCATGTATGGAGAATAATGGCTGAAAGGTCCTTTTGTTTTGCGGTCCTGTTTGGTATGGCAGTACAATGTTACTGCAGCTTTTCTCGTCTGTTATACTGAATGTATTTTTCTCTGATGTCTCTTATCTGGTCAGAAAACCGTATGACCATTGAATGGAAAATGTAAGTTTTTAAGAAAAAAGTGCAATTGTAGCATAGAAGTCTATCAGAAAATGCATGTTCCACAAAACTTAGGTGTAATCACATATTTTATGGAGATATAGTTGAATTCTTATGTTTCAGTCGTCTTGAACTGCTTTTAATGTTTATTTATGGTGAAAGTATTCAATACTACTAATAATTCAAGATTACTACTACACTTCGCAATTTGTCACGAACTGAAACTACTTTGGACAAATATTCTGGTATGTTACATATATATGTGCTTGGGCACATGTCTTTATTCCCATTATGAAATGGGAAAATGGAATTCAATGGAGGCTGGACGTGGCCTTGGGCAAGCTGGTCTAGTGGGAGGTCTCCCTGCCCATGGCAGGGGGGTTGGAACTCGATGATCTTCAAGGTCCCTTCCAACCTAAACCATTCTATGATTCTATTCTATGATTCAATTCACACATAATAAAAACAAGATTAAATATAGGAATGTGTCCGTAAAAGATTTTGATATTGAGTAAAATAGTTCAGTTGGAAGGGACCTACAAGGATCATCTAGTCCTACTGCCTGACCACTTCAGGGCTGACCAAAAGTTAAAGCATGTTGTTAAGGGCGTTGTCCAAATGCCTCTTAAACACTGTCAGGCTTGGGGTATTGACCGGTTCTCCTAGGCAGCCTGTTCCAGTGTCTGACCACCCTCTCAGTAAAGAAATGCTTCCTTATGTCCAGTCTGAACCTCCCATGATGCAGCTTTGAGTCATTCCCATGAGTCCTGTCCTGGACACTGGGGAGAATAGATCAGCACCTCCATCTCCAGTCCCCCACCTCAGGAAGCTGTAGAAAGCAATGAGGTTGCCCCTCAGCTTCCATTTCTCCAAAGTAGACAAGCCCAATGTCCTCAGCTGCTCCTCGCAGCACATTCCTTCCAGCCCTTTCACCAGCTTTGTTGCTCTCCTTTGGATGTATTCAAGGACCTTCAAATCCTCCTTAAACTGTGGAGCCCAGAACTGCACACAGTACTCAAGGTGAGGCTGCACCAACGCTAAGCAGAGCAGGATAATCACCTCTTTTGACTGTTTGAAGCACCCAGGACGTGGTTTGCCCTCTTGGCTGCCCGGGCACACTGCTGACTCATGTTGAGCCTGCTGTTGACCAGCACCCCCAGATCCCTTTCTGCAGGGCTGCTCTCCAGCCTCTCCTCTCCCAATTTATGCTTGTACCTGGCATTACTCCATCCTAGGTGCAGAATCCCGCATTAGGCCTTGTTAAATTTCATCCCATTAATCATTGTCCAATGCTCCAATCCATCTAGATCCCTCTGCAAGGCCTCTCATCCCTCAAGAGAGTCAACAGCACCTCCCAGTTTGGTATCTTCAGCAAACTTGCCAACGGTGCATTTGGCTCCTGCATCCAGATCATTGATAAAATATTGAACAGAATTGGCCCTAGAATTTAGCACTGACGAACACTACTGGTGACTGGTTGCCAGCCAGATGTAGCTCCAAATATCAGATACTGATATACCCACACATTTAATGAGAAACTCTGTGTCAAAATATTTTTGATCCATGCAACTAAATACTTATGCTCATCTGTCCAGTCAGATAAACTCTGTATTGTTTGCTAGGAGATTTTTATAATCATTTTAGTGGACCTGTTCTAGTTTGCACTAATTTACAAGGGCTAGCATTGGCCAAAAGCACAACTGAAAAACAGCACTGCACAAAGGTGGTCTGGCAAGTCCTTCTGCTGCTCTTGTGTTTTCTTTCCTATGCCAGAACGCTATATGCTGATGGAGGTTAGCTGTTACAATGAGGTGATCTTCCTGGGGTTGGAGAAGGGGCACTTTCCCTATATTGTGGTTTATGGAGCGTAGAAAAAAGGTCAGGAAAGATATGGGGAGCAACTGATAGAAGTCTGCTTTCAGAGGAGGGAGGGAAGTCTTTTTCCTGATTTTTAACTAAAATGGAATTTATTTAGTATGTATAACCATTGTGGTAGCAGTAATAGCAATGATAATGATAGCAGTAAATAACTGAAGTCTGACTCACAATATGTTCCAGAACACTTTATAAAATATATATGTATTTCTTCACTTAAATGACTAAGCCGACTTTTTTTCTGTGTTCTTACTGATGTGTCTAGATAGATAAGTTCACATGTACCAGAACTAATTTAAGGCTTCTCAGCGGTAAGAGTGATGATGATCTCACAGTAGTGCCGATTGGGCTGTGGGTGAGGTGCAGTGGCAGGAGGAGTTAAGTGAAACCCTGGCAGGTGGGA
>NW_009648444.1:1046292-1110050 GCF_000708025.1 Charadrius vociferus
GGAAAGAGTATGGGAGCAGGACCTGGAGTTACGCACCAGGATTTATGGAGTTATGGGTATGAGCACGGAGGTCTTGCACAGTGTATCCACCTCTCCTCTCGCATTCACTGGGGCATGGACCTCCTTTGCACCTTTCCAGCCACAGGACTACAGGTTCCCTGCTCTGCCCACCAGCGCTGGCCTGCCTCCACCCCCTCCACCTCACAGAAGGAACCACTACACAACCTGCCTCTTGGGCTGCTGGGGAGGAGAAGGGTATAGAGCCGTAGCTACTTCTGCTTTCACAGGAACAGGAGGGCGTCAGGTGGTAAGGGAGGCTCTGAGGCAGGGACCCCATAAGTCCTGTGGCCAGAGAGGGGTTTTTCTGTTCCTGGGGTTGCTGTGAGGACAGTAAGGCAGACAATCACTCCTGCAGCATTTTTAGCCTCCTTGCACATTGCCGTCCTCCTAGTAGTCTGGCAGGAGGCAGGGTATGGCAGCCAACCTTTGTCCCCTCAAGCACAGGCAGAGGAGGCAAAGTGCTGCTTCTTCAGGCTGTTCCTACAGGCGGCTGTCTGGCTGTGCTCGTGCCTTGAGTCAGCTCTGATATCTGCTGTGGGGAAAAAAAAAAAAAAAAAGATAATGAAAGAAAATAACCTTGGAGCTTTAAAAAAATCTTTTTGAATCTATAGCTGTGCAGAGTTTAAATTGCACCTAAATTCCTACCTGACAAATGGCAACCTTGCCATCTGCACAGTTTGCCTGCAGGCCATGCTGCACAATGGCTTCAGTATGAACTGTGAATCATCAGTGTTACTACTTGTGGCTCTCTGAATGCTCTGAAGAAGTAATAACCCAGAGGAACTGTTTGTGAGGTCTGAGGAAATCATAGTGTCTCAATTTACAGCCTAGCTCTTTCATGTAAGGAAAGATTTTTTTGTTACAGTGTTAAGAAGATGCATTTTCTTTTCTAAGAGAATGGACTATAATAATCAAGGGATTACCTGAAACCTTGAAATAAAGAACCCAAGAAAAAATTTTCAACAGCTTGTTTTCATAATGTACTGTCAGAAGCAATTTAATCTGCTGTTCATCCTTAATTCAGAAATGATTTATGACAATGTGTCCCTCTAGTTTTTATGCTGTAGTGATGTTCATCTGAATATTCACCTCCAGGAAACCAGAGTTCTTATTCTCTCTATGAAATACATCACGTTTACAATATTTTTATGTGCAGCTATCTGGTTACCAATTCAAGAAACAGAGGCATTGTTATCATACTCCCAGGACTGTGATAAGAGTTGTAATTAAAACAGAACACAATGTAAGTTGTTCTCTTTTAATGACTGGTTTGGATCATACAGATTCAAGTTTGTTAAGGCAGGTGTGTTTTCCAGAATGACAAGGGCAAGTCATATGGTAGCGCTTTACACAGTTTCATTTATCTGAACCTCAGTTTACAAGGATCTGGAACAATGTCAAGTTACTTTTCTGCCTAGTGAAAATGCGTAACTATAACGGCATGCAACGGTCTTAGCATTCATCCTCTTCATTGCTGTCTGATAGTCGAATTGGAATGACAGAAACAAACTAAGTGTTTTTAATTCTTTCCTGGGGCGGAGGATATTAAACAGGAAGGATATTAAATGTCTTGAGTCAGATTATCACTTAGCACAGATTGGAGTAATGTCACTGAAGTCAAAGTGCTGATTTACACCTGCTGAATGTGTTTCCATCACCTCAGAACTGTGCATAAGGGCACTAATTCCACCAATGCATCACTTCTGGTTCTTACAAATTTTGATTTGCAGGCGTCAGCAAGGGGAGTTTCTACTAGACAATAAACCAATTCTCATGAGCAGTAACTTATTTTGAACAATCTTTCCATTGTCAAGAAAATTATGATAGTGTAGAATTAACATTTAGAGGCTTTGCATAGTCAGGTTTTGATGTAAACTGGTTCACTCGGTGAAGAGTTTCATAGGATGTGTACAACTTAATAGTATCCTTTAACTTTCTGAATTTATGAAATCCAGTGGTCCAGTGGTCAGGGATGACTGTTGGCAGAGGCTTTTGAAAACATCTAGGAACTTAGAGCTGTACTGGGAGTTTTAAATCTCAGTTGAAAGTGCCCTGCCAGCCTCATTTTCTTGGCAGTCAGGGGACTACAGATCTCTTTTTGAAAGAAAATCAGTTTTAGATGTCTCTTAGGTAATATATTCAAGCATTGCACTAAACCATTTTTTGCGAACAACAAAAAACGTAGCTGGTTATATATATAGGCATCAAGTAGCACTCTTACAAGATGAAAAGCGGGTGCCATGCCAAAAGTTCAGATTCTTTGAAAAGACTAATTCCATTTTGAGTGCGCATTCAAAGCAGTTACAGGCAATTTTTAATGTATTATTCTACAATGACACCCTTTCTTTTGAAATGTAAACTGTTCAAGAACTTAAATGGAAGAGTAGAGTAACAGTTTTTAGATGACTGAAAAATACCAGGTTGGTACTTTTACTAACTTGTGTCAAATGGAATACCATGGCTTTTTATGTAGACTTAAAACTGGCTGTGGGCTAGAATGTGCTTTTTTTTTGCTGTGTGCATGGGTTGAGGGGGCAATGCACAGACGGAGCTCCGGAGAGACTGTGACATCCCAGAGGCATAATCTGTCTTTGGTGCCATTACTGCTCTGAGTCCCATCTTAAAAAGGTGCAGAATAACTTCTCTAAATTCAGCTTTTTGTGGGTGCCTGTGCTGCAGCCACACAAAGCAGTACACTCTCCATGTAGACACGCACCATTCTGCAGCAGCAAGATCTGGAGGGAGGCCCTGCTACAAAATTCCAGCATTTCAGGTACATCAGGAAGGTTGACAAGACACAGAAAGAAGGGGTGAAGCAATATTCTGCTTTGACAGAGTAGCCAGAAGACCAGGTTGGTTTCATAGCAGGAATACGCCATACTTTCTAACAGGTTACTACACACAAGGCTAATTAAGGTTGTGGTATATATTGTCTAGGTTCTGGTATATATTGTGTATGAGATCCTATATCTTCTGAACGAGTCCAATATTTTAGTTTGTGCTTAAGTAGTCCATAGGCTCAATCCCACTCTCTCCCATGGGTGTAGTGAAGGACAGATCTACAAGGAACTTTGAAACAGTGATTGCAGTTGTGTGAAGTAGCCTGGCTATCTGGGAGATAACAGTAAAGTGGGGAATGATGCTAGGGGATTTCTGTGTACCTTGGGAAGATTTTGCTACTGGTGGCTGTGGTTTCCTTTATTATCAGTCCAGTCAGTTTCAAAACAGGTTATCTACCTGTGTCGTAGCTGTATTGTAGGAGTGGAGTTACTCTTGAGTTGTTAGTTGTCATATAACTACTGCAGAGTTGAATGGGTGTCCAGAGTTGTAAAGAATTCTGCTTTAAAGGCATTTATTACCTAAGCTGACAGATAATGTGGACTGAACAGTTTACATTGCCAACTATTTTCCTGTATTATGGAAACTCATAAACTTCTTTATATTTTTAATGAGCATAACCCCCCCCCCCCCCCTTCCCCAAACTTGCTTTTTACATTGATGCTGAACAGTCTACCATACATAGAATAGTTTTGGTTGGAAGGGACCTTTAAGGGTCATCTAGTCCAAGCCCCCTGCAATGAGCAGGGACATCTTCAACTAGATCAGGTTACTCAGAGCCCCGTCCAACCTGACCTTGAATGTTTTCAGGGATGGGGCATCTACCACCTCTCTGGGCAACCCGTGCCAGTTGTTCACCACCCTCATTGTAAGAACTTTCTTCCTTATATCTAGTTGAGATCTTCCTTCTTTTAGTTTAAAGCCATTACTCCTCATCCTCTAGCAACAGATCCTGCTAAAAGCTTCTCCCCATCTTTCCTGTAGATCCCCTCTGAGTACTGAAAGGCCATATAAGGTCTTCTCAGAGCTTTCTCTTCTCCAGGCTGGACAACCCCAACTCTCTCAGCCTGTCTTCATAGGAGAGGTACTCCATCCCTCTCATCATCTTTGTGGCCCTCCTCTGTACCCGCTCCAACAGGTCCATGTCTTTCCTGTGCTGAGAGGGCCAAAGCTGGACACAGTACCTGATGCATGCATGTGTTCTGTTTGTATTTTATGCAGTTCTGGGCATAGTGCACGTTAGATACCTGCCTGCTCTCCTGTGAGGTAAAAGCAGAATGTTAAGCGCTGAGAAACCAGTTCCCAAAGGCTATTGCAGATTTGGAAAGAGCTGAAAAAAGAAGTACGGGTGTGTTGAGAGAGGAAAAAGTTGACATTAGGAAAGACTGAAACAACTGATCCCTGCTTCAGCACATCATCTTAATTAGTTACCTGAAGCTAGAAGCTTAAATCCAAAGATTTGAATGTCTCCCTGTTGTGCACCCTGTTTCCCCTGTTTTATCTTTGTACTGATCTTTTAAATGCAAATGTGTATTCTGGAGGATGCCCAAGAGAGCTGAGGGTGGGGAATTGTGTTTCAGGAGGCCACAGGACTGACTGAACATTAGCGCTGCATCTGGAGGTTCTAGTAAAGCCTGTAAAGACCTGTGAGCCTTCGGGCTCATTCTCTCTCTCTCTCTCTCTGGACCTCTGTTAACTGTTTGCAAATCTGTGACATTGGCAGTGTCCGGGAAGCAGAGGGCTTATCTGTCTACATTTGGATGGCCCCATATCCTCTCTCATTCCAGCAGTCTATTACTTCCTTTTTCTCACTTAAGACTGCAATTAGCACTTTTTTATGACTTTGAAATATTAGAAGGGGGATCCATGATGGATAGTAATGTAGATGCTTGAACTTTTGGGGAACATTCTTTTCACATAGTGGTGGTGCCAGCTGCTTCTTTGGCTCTGTCTGGTTAATACTTTTTCTCTTGGTGGTTTTTAAAAATGAATGCATGCTGAAACCAAGACATCAAGGTTATTTTAAGTCTAACCAGCAGTAGAATAAGTGGCTAAATTAAAGTGCTTTGTTATTCCATAAGGGGCAGAAGTTTTAAGGCCTGCCTTTCAGTAGTCATTACTCAATAGGGTAACTAAATATCCTGTCAAATATAATATGTAACAATATTTTCGATTTTGTGGTTATTAACTGTTGTATCTTAAACCGTTCTAAATGTGAACAATTAAGAAGATCTCCTTTATGGTGTTTTCATGAGGGATGTGATTCCCTCAGCTTTGACTTTGTCAACCTAGCATGTCTTGATGGTCTCTTTAATTGGATGCCTGCCACCTTGGTTCAAAATATGTAGTACGCCATCTATACATGTTCTGACACAAGTATCAGACTTATTAAAATATTATTGCCCTCCCAGTTAAAATTGCCGATTTCATTCCAGTATGTTAAATAAAACTGACATTTTGTTTTGGTTTTTTTTAAATTAAAGATAATTTATTTTTTAATAACTTGGATTTTGAAATCACGTTTGGCTGTAACAAAAAGTAGCTCAAGATACTGGCAATGTGATCAGCTGCAGACTTCTAACTTGAGGTGTTAAAGACTGTGATTACATGATTTTTTTAGAGCTGAAAATTGCACTGTGTGCACTTGTACTGCAGAGGTGTTTTTGATGTTTGAGGAACACAGCTTGGATAACGAGGAGCTGATATAGAAATAATATAAAAAATGTTCATGAGAAGCAGGGCAGAGACACTACAAAGGCTGAGGGTGGTGATGAGAAAACTAGCTAGCAGTGTCTTCAGTGGGTTGTTCTGGATGCTGATAATATTGAAAGACATGAAAAGACATGAAAAGACATCTGATTAATTATCATACAATAAAAATAACTGAAGATTATACTTTCATCTTTTGTTGATTTAATTGTGAATGTCATGTTGAATTTTTGCAGTATTGCCTCAAACAAAACCTTTTCAAGTGAATTACAATGCGAGAATGTTGTTTTGACATGGGAGGTGTGAAAATAAGTTTTTGTGGTGCAACAACACTCCCTAACGTTAATGCAGCATTGTGTCAAGTGCACTGGCATTTTAGCATAATAATGCACTGATAGGTGCCAGGTAGAGGTTGGGGCAGGTTCATTTTACCGATCCATGGAAATAACAGCCCGAGTTGCAGAAAAATGCAGTCCTTCAATCCAATTCCCATTAACTATGTGGAAATATTCCTATAGAGTAATAAAGCTTAGATTGATACTGGACTATTTCATATGTAGAAAAAGGAGCTGCTATAGATTTTACTGGGCTTAGATATCAATAAGATCTGATTACTGTCCTTATAGCAGTGCATGTTAATCTAATGGTTGAAGAAAGAGGATCTCAGGCTACCAGCATAGTAGATCTTCATAGCTTAATATTGATGACACCAGTTAACATCCAAGTTCAGGGGAAATAAAACCCAACCCATGGCCCAAGCTTCTATGTGGAATTGAATCATTTTACTCTCTAAGTCACTGCTCTTGGCAGATCTACATATCAGCCACATTATTTGAAAAGTGCCTGGTGGGTGAACAGTAATAATAAAAAAGATAAATACATTGTTTGAAGTGTATGAATGTGTGTTTTGTCCTTCAGGGAAAACTGTATTTATAAGGAATCAGCCCAATTATTATTGGGTTGTTTGTTTTTTTTTTAAAGCTCAAAAGAGTAGCTGTTAAGCAAGGTAAATATTTTATTAATATAGCCTCTGCTGTACTTGTTCTGTGAAGTACAGGGTGGCTTCTGTCATTAGCTGTTTCCAATTCTGGCTAATAACATGCAACACTTTTTTTTTTTAAAAAATTAAAAAAAAAAAAGGTCAAAAATGTCCATACTATGTCTTAGCACAAAAAAAATAGTCTGGTCGCATTCCAGGATGCTCAAGAAAAGATACCAAATTTTAATTCTTCAGGCCCAGTCTGTCTGTCCTCTTTTCTTTTCTTTTCTTTTTTTTTTCTTTTCTTTTTCTTTTTCTTCATATATCGGGACATAGTGTTTTGCCCACTGGTTCTGTGTCCGCAGAGGATATAAATGAACTTTTCATTAGTAGCCCATTACTTTGCATACTGAAAAAAATACCTGTATTTATTGACTTCCATGTTGATGTTGTAACGTTGAAGAATTGCATGGACAAGAACAGAGAAAAGAACCTCACGGTATCAGGGCATAATTCCTTGGTGCACGTGTAGCGCTGGTCCTCTGTCTCAAGAAGGATGTGGTAGAACTAGAAAAGTCATAGAAAGCGGTGAAAGGCTGACTGAAGCTACGGAGCTTGTTCTGTGTCAGGAGTGACTGAGACTCTTCGTATCGAAAGAGGTGTTGATATTGCTGCGTGGAAAATCTCATTTGGTCTGGAGGTGAGTAGATAATGACAATTCCCTCATCTCTCTAATGCAAGGTCAACTGTTCATCACACAAACCCGGCTTGCTTACAGTGAGCAGAGTTCAATGACTTTTGTGCAATGTATGGTTAGTCTGTGGAAGTCCTTGCCAAAGAAGATGGATGCTGGTGGTGTGCATGGCTTCAGAAAGGACCTTTATGAGTTTATGAAAGAAATGTTTATGTCTGTTAGGCATAAACCCTTGCTTCACAAAACGCCTGAGCTGTAGTGTCGCTGGGACAGTTTTCTGAGAAAATATCATTATGTGCTACTGCTCTGTAATGACTATCCCCAAACATGACTGATAAACATACTCTTCTAACAGCTTGAAACTAGTTAAGTAGCTTCAGAATTGCATGGCCCAGTTAAATTTGCTCCAAAATTTTAGAAAAGTCATCTATGCTACTGAAAAAGCTTCACAGTCAAATTTGAAAAGCTACATTCTACAAATAAGTTGATTAATTTACACTTTATGCTTACTTACCGAGTGTTTACAGAACATTACAGAAATGGGTAAGAAATGTTAACGCAGGTTGCAGATGGAGTTCCTAAAGAGCAAAGGATCAACCTTTCAGTTTCTGCCTTCCCATGTATTGACACAAATTACATAAGATTTACACTATAAATACAGAGGTTAAAAATGATGCCCTAGTTCTAGCTGTGTAGGTGTCTTTCTCTGCTAGGGGCTGGTTTGGTAAGAAACAATGCATTAGTGATATGAGCTGTTGAAGAAAAAAGAAAAGGCATCAGTCCTATTTATGCCTCTAATTTTTTATTTACAAAAGTGATGGTCACTGAAGAATAGGACAGGAATCTAATTTCTTTGCTGTGCAGAAAAACTATCTAGATACCTGTTTTAGACTTTCAATGTAGTCAGTCATCTGCATAAAAGTTGCATGTCTGAATAATTTTGTATATCTGGAGATAAATGTCTTAACAGGAATCTCAGCCATGAGTCTGTGGTGAATTAGAGAACTGTTGGATTTGCAAGCTCCACATTTGGACTTCATCTTGAAATTCGTGTGAACCTGTGTTAAGCGGAAAGTTTGCTTAAACACTTACGATGGCTGCAACTCTGAGCATATGAATTGATCTCCATGAACTAAATCGAATATAGTAGTCTTCATTTTCTGAATATAAATGGTTTTGGTGCTTAGGGAGCTGCAACAATTACAAAATTAAAATTTCAGTACCGGGCAATTCTGCTTTAACCAATACAAGGTGCTGGGTTAGCTTGCTAGACTACAGGCTTAGAGCGCATACTATAAAATTCAGTGTTTGTTCTCTCTCTGTGAGCAAACTAAATATTTCAATTCTGCTTTCAGAATCAATGTCTTAACAGGGCTGTACAAAACCAAGGCTTATTTATTTTTTTTTAATATTGCCATTTGCGATGTACAGAACCAGAGAACTAGAGAACAAAAAATTGAGTGATTTTTTTTTTATGGAAATATCTATTAGATGCCCTAACAGGCAAAGAATGATTTTATATAGTATTTGTCTTCAGTGGTACCGTTCTTATATTGCAATAGTATTTCTTTTTCTATATTTGAGAGGGAAAACCTAAAAAAATAACCCAAAACCCCCTAATGTCCCCCCCCGCCCCTGAACTTCTAGGCTTTTGCAAATGTCATTAGTAGCTAGTTAATCCCCAGTTAATTTAAACAAACATTATTAGTATTTTTTCATAAATCAAAGGCAAGTCTGTCCTTAGGTGTCCCCAAAA
The DNA here is from genome assembly GCF_000708025.1 of Charadrius vociferus. Lineage (NCBI taxonomy): Eukaryota > Metazoa > Chordata > Aves > Charadriiformes > Charadriidae > Charadrius > Charadrius vociferus. The sequence continues at coordinate 1,055,329 of NW_009648444.1, forward strand.
TGTTTTGAAAAATCTTGATTTTTGAGGCCTTAAAACACAATTGAAAGTGAGAGAGGATTTTTTTTTTTTTAAATGAAATAACAACTATCAGTCATCAAAATCCAGCAATCAATAAAGCAACAAATGTTTCTGTTATTCCTGTACAGCAACATGTATGATTGAGGAGTTGCATGGCTCTCAAGTCAGTAATTTTTAATTTAGATATCTGTTAGGTGCTAAATTTGAAAACTCCATGGTGCAGAAATATTTCTGCTGGTTACTACCATCAGAATGTCATTGAGCAAAATAATTTGGCTTTCTTCCCACCCTCTTCTAAAGCTTAATGGATTTTAAAATCTTGGTTAGATTTTCCTTCTAAGAAGGAAAACCTGATTTGAGCTGTTCTATCACTTTGATTCTTTTCTTCCTTAGAAATGACACCATATTTTGAGAATTGTTGCTTGTCTTCATTTCTAAATGTTTCCAAATCATTGGGTTTTCTCCTGTCAAATGAACGATTAAAAAAAAAAAAGATAACAATTAAACACTGGAACTTATCTTTTGATTCAGTGGATTTCCCAGCACTTGAAGAGCTTCAATCAAAATCAAATGATTTTCTAAAGGAGATGCTGTGTCTCCAGTAGAAATTACGGGGCCGTTGAAACCACCAACTGGTGAAATTCAAGAGGTCCAATGCGATGGATCATCCTAACACATTCTTCCAGGTTTCAGCATCTGAATTTATTGAAATTAGTGAGCTGTTTGTCAGCCAGTTCAGTCAGATTTCTTGAAAAAGTTCATAGAATAGACAATAAGCCATCATAACAGCCATAGAAACGTAGTTCTGGGACAGAACTCCCACTGATGCCCCGATTACAGCCTGAATAAGGATTAGCTTTCTGGAATAAGACCTAACAAAGTGTGAATTGTGTTGCATAAATGCATTTCCAGTGTGGAGTTAGGCAAGAGGTCAAAGGATGAGTGCCATTCACATAAATATGAGTGTGAAGTAAAAGAATTAATTTCAGTTAACTGTGCACAAAGGAATCAATAGAATTATTAATCCCAGTAAGCCATTCATTTACTCTTGTAATAGCTATAAACCCCTTTTTTTTTTTTTTAATTGAAAGGAGAAATAATTGCAACTAATGAAACTCTTGAAATGAGCTGTATCTCTTGGATTTTTTTTTTCAGTACATCTTTGAATCATATTTTCAGAAGTGTTCAACTTTTGTTTGATAACAAACTAAGCAGAAGGTAAATGGGGAAATCTTGAAAATAGAGTTTATTTACTTAAATAGGTGAAAAGGTGCTGTTAGGTATAGGGGAGTTCTGGGAACCCGCTTCACTCTCAACACCAGCTGCAAAGTTGATGTATGATTTGTACTGGTGATTCTTTTCATAACATAAAACATAATGGAAAATTTAGTGTAAACTAAATGAATCTTGAAGGACAGCTATATGACATACCTCTACTTCTCTGTCACATTTGAGTTGATAATCAGACCTCCTGTTACAGCTGACCTCTGTGCAGTCTCTCAAGCATGGATCTGCCCCTAAGTAGGTTGTTACAGTCAATTTAAAGTTTACTTTTTTGTCTTTAGAAAGGTGCCTGGACTTAGGACCGGATCACTGGGGCACCTGAATGAGAGAGTGTGTGTTAACATTGTGTATTGATGCGTACACGCGTATCTTGTCTGGCAGTAATGGACTGCATAAACAGTTGGGCATTTCAGCTGACCTACAGCTGACAAAAATTATTTGGAAGTGTGTAGCAACTTGTTGTATTAGCTGGGGAAGGTCAGTCCAGAAGGAAGTGAATTGTAGGTGTGTAATTTTACCTTGAAGGTACCATCATTTCATTATACGTAGCTTGCCAGAATTTACTGTTTTGCAGATCATGATGATGCCTTGTTATAATTGGACATACTGAAACCTGATGCAATCAGGCCAGTAAAGTGTTGAAACAACTCAGGGTTAAAGAATGCTGCATGTTTGCCCTACAAAAGGGAAAATTGGTTCCATCTGTTCAAATTAAATGTTGATTTAGACCTCATTTTCCGAAATATAAGCCATGCTTTTGAGAGAACTGCTTGGTAAATACTTTTGACTTTATTATATGGATTTAGAAATAAATTGGGGAGAACTTCAGGCCTGTCTTGTCTTCCTTCCGCGGGAAGAGGTTTCATTCAACTGAGCAATGTCTTTCAGTGTAAGTGTATACAATGCAGCCCCTTTTGCCACGCTTAGCACTTTGTGTACCTGATTGAGGGCTATAAAACTCCAATTTGATGCACTGGCAGAGTTAGCTGAGTCTTGTTTAACATAATTAAAATTCTGTGGTCAACTTTTTTCCCCCTGCATTCCACAGCCAAAAAAGCCAATGCATGCTTCGTGAATGGCCTTTGTAGACAATCTGTTTGTCTCTACTGAACTGCTTTTGTTTTTAATAGATGTCTTCTGTATGGTCATTTCTGAATGTCTCTTCAGTGTGAGTTAAACTGCTAATACAAGTACCTAGAGTGATCTGGAGGTCTGTTCAATCTCAAGGAGCCTTAAGGTTCAAACAAGGGTCTACTGAAGAGCAAATCAGTTAATGGTTAAGACAAAATGTAATGAGCCAAATAAAGAAACCACAGTTCACATAGCTGACATCATCCTATAATATCTCCCAGACAACACTGTGCTTTATAATGTGTTTGATGCATTTTTTTTTTTTTCTTCTGTAGACACAAAGATTTCAATTGACTTGAGTGCTCCAGAGGCCAAGTTCTCAAAGGTATTTGGGTACTTAAAAGTACACATAGAAATTTCTTGGGATTAAAAAATAATGCCTAGGCACTTCATTCCTGTTTGTGATTTTAGGGACATCTATTTGCATTCCTAGGTACTGAAATACTTTAGAAGTCCCATAGGCAAGGACGTCTTTCATTTTCTGTGAGGTCTGTCAGGCACCCTTTTGCCTGCAACACAAAACAGCAGTGTGGAAAGAGGTGAGAAAAGAGTGGAAGCCGAAGAGCTGATGTTACTGAGCTTGTTTACCGCAGCGAGCAACGCATTCAGCACATTTGGTGCTTGTTTATGGTGATATGATGTACGGGATGAAAAACTGTGACTGTCTGATGTTTAAAACATGACTCAATGCTTGATCTCTGACATTCTTAGTGTTTGTGTTGACAGCCAGCTTAGAGAGAGAGGTCCCAGACATTCCCTTCTAGCACAGCCTCCTCTCTGATACCACAATCACTTAGAAGGCTTTTACCAGCTCTTTCTCTTAGAAGGCTGAGATGACAATTGGCTGCCATTTTTGCAGAAGTACCCTATTCCCTCAAATGGTGGTGAGTTAATTTTCTGTCAGTGTGCTCCCTGCTGCTTTTTGTAGGCTGGATTGCACCCTTTGAAGAGAAAATGTTCTGAAAAGGCTGTAGGAAGGAGAAACTGTGGGAGGGTTTCTTTCCCAGTAGCCTGAATACTTAAGAAAAAGGTGTTAGCGTTTGCACTCGCAATGCCCGGGTTTCAAACAGCTGCTGAAGAAGTTCTGCTGTGCGGAACTGTGTGTCAGCCTGGCAGAAAGGCACGGTTGGAGAACAGTCCTGCCTGCAGGCCTGAAGGGTACTCATCTGGCCACAGATCACCTTAATTTATATGAGGCAAGAATCCTGTTAACTGTAGTGCTATAGATAGTCAAAACTTTGATCAGCTTTTACATTAGTTTTATTGCAATTTATCATGATGTAGCCTCTTGTTTAACTTCCATCAGCATTTTAAGTGGAATGTGATTTTTTTATGCTGCTTCCTTAGGCTGATACTGCACCATTGTGATGGCAATGATTAACTCCATGTCTAGGGAGAGTGCAAAATAAAGTCTTACAGCAGCAATGAGTTATACTGCATAGAGTGATCTGGAAAATAGTTTAGCTACCTGCCCTAAATGTTGTAACAGTATTAATGTATTTAGAACTGAATTAATATTGATAGCTATTGTTTAGCAGTCCATTTTGTTACAATCTCTTTGTGACACGGGTCAGATTTTGTATCTTTAGGGTTTTTTTTTATTTTTAGAGCCCTATGAACTTTTTTTCCTTGCTTAAGTAATTAATAGCCATGACATTAATTAACATGTAAGATTTCTGGGTGTAATAGAACCCCTGTCAGAAAGTACAGAGTCTTACAGAGACAGGAAAAAACATTCGACGGGAGCCTGTCTTTGGAATTGTCTTCCTTCTCTAGAAATGAGGATTTTAATGCTGGTTTGAAATTGTGCTTGGTGTTGAAGAGAAAGTGCATTTAGGGAAATATGGCTTTTATTACAAAGGGCTTTGCATATGGGAAATTGGAAAATGTTGTTTTTGGTGATTTCTCATAGTAAATCTAAATGCTGCAGGGGAAAAAAAAAACAAACAGATGACCTATCAGTTTGGTATTCCTGTAGCAAATCTGAAGGGAAAGCTCAAGTCACCAACACAACTGTGGAGCTTACCAAAGCCCAAAGGGTGATTAAAGTGTTTCAGCAGTATTTTACTCTTAGTCCCACCATGCTTAGGTACGTCTTCCAGCTAGCTATACTGATCACACTCTGCGGGGGTGGGGGAGAGACTCTAGGGAGAAGCAGAAGGATATATCAGGATATTTAATCAACTTAGGTGACTTGTTTAGGACTGCTTAAATAATAATAAATTCAGTCTTTTTATCCTCCTAACGAGTAATTTAATAACACATTTCAAGGACTAGCTCCTCTGCTTTGGTCAATGCAAGAGAATTTACAGTTTTGCTTTCAAATGCATCAGTGAGGATTGAGACTCTGTAGTAACCACTAAGTCCTGTCCAGCAAGAGAGAAGTTGCTGCTTCTTTGAAAATGTGACTCCCTTGATGTGAATATATATACTGTACGTTATTGCTTTTCTGTTACCTTCCTGGCTGTGCCCAAATTGCTCAACTTGGTCTGTTTCTTGCCTCGTAACAATTACAGATAGCCAAGCCTCTCTTCATCTGTGGGTAAAGATAAAAAGTACGAGGTGTAGATGGCCATAGAAACTGTCTTCTTGAGATTAGCTCATGTCCACAGCCGTTACTAGCTCAGATAAAATGCTGTTGTAGAAGCAGCATACCAACATTACTTAGGTATTATGGAGCTCAGTCACTCGGGGGTGAGGGGTGTGTGTGTGTGTGTGTATATCACTCTTAAAATGGAAATTCTGGCAAGTACACTTCAGACCCACCAGTAGGTGTGACGGTGTGTGGACATCAGCATATGTATTGAGAGTTCCCACCCAGTAAATGTGTCGATGTGTTGAATTTGTTGGAGGAAAATGCTCACGGATGTAGTTTTAAATGGTTATAAGTAGTATTGTGTTTACTTAAGCAGCACATCATGGGCAATTCCAAATTTAGGATAGAGCCAAATAGTGAGAATCTCGAGCTTCGTGAAGCCTAGCTTTTGCCTGTTCCCTATATGGCTGCAGAGTATTGCGGGGGAAGCAATATAGAAATGCTCTTTCCTTCATTTACTATTTCCAAAGCATAGCAGCTGTGAAATGAGAAGGGTAGGTAGGATTCTGGTAGGTTGAACAGCCCTTGATTACTTCCCTTAATAGTGCTGAAAGCTGTATGATTCCAGGTCCAGGTCTGAGATTAGGGAAATGCAAAGATAGTATCTGATGATCAGGTCCCTGTTTTCGGCATCAGCCTCATATGGAAAATAGCAGCATCAAACCTGCAGGTCTTCTCTTGAGAAGAACATACTAAATGTAGGAACTTACCCCGTGATATACTTTGTAAAGCCTTCATTAACTAGAAAACCCCAGCACGTCCTAAACATGACAAGCGGAAAAGTGAGACTAGTTACTGTACAGCCTGGGCATACGGGACTGAGCGTAGGTGAATCCCTGAATAAAAGTTTCTGGGTATACCTTTACCTAAGTTATGCCAGCATGCTGCTTTTCCAATTTTGTTCCCCTTTGGAACTTTTCCTGATGCTATTCGGCACTCAGAAGCAATAATAATAATAATGGTGACTAACCATGGGAAAGGACACACAGGTAATGGTGCTGCAACTCCAATTAGAATACCCTGAAGGTTAAAGTTTGGCTTGTAATTATAGCAATGCCCTCATTGTAAAAGGCTGCCTTTTTTCGTATGGCAAGGACATAACTTTGAGCTCATTTCTCTTTCACATTTTCTCCCTGTGGAGGGAGGCAGAATCAGAATTCAGAAATGAATTTTTAAGATGTATTCATTGGTAACATCTCAGCCTTTGAAAGGAGGCATATGGTAATTTTATGTTAAAGTGGGAAAAATGGAAGTATATACAGTCCAATTAGGAAACTGAGAGGGAGACGCTGTACATTTCGTTGATAGAGCCTCAGAAGCTTTTTACAGATGCTATGGTAGAGATCAAACATGAGCATGTGTAAGAAAGGGAGTGGCGACTGTTTAATAGTAAGACCTTGAATGTCCCTTTTGCTATTCATGCAGGCACTGATATTATTTACATCTCTATAACCATACTTTAGGGTTGTGCCAAGATTTTTAAGTCTCCCTCCTCCAGCTAATTGATTATCTGATGTGGGCTGCTTTGACTTGGCAGTATCATATATACACAGAGTGAGGTACAGGGGCAGCTGGCATGCTCATTTCTAATTTCAATGTTTGGCAGCTTCCGAAATCAGCACGAGGCATACTGAAACACTTGGCACTTCCCCCAAAAGTAATGAAGTCTTTCACTTAACCCAGTGTGAGGGTAAACAGGATGTTAGCCAGAGTTGCTTTAGTGTCAGATATCAGATTAAGGGCAAAAGGCAGAATAATTTATGGACCGAACTAAAAGTTCCTCTTTTACTGTTCCATTTTTTGTTTATATTATTAATAATCCGTTTATAGATTTTCTTTGCAATTAGGTGGTAAATTATTATTTGTGTAGGACTATAAAACAATAATTGAAATATTTCTTTAATATAAAGATAATTTCTTCTTCCACTCGACAAATAGAGGAGATGATAAACAGTTTCCCTGGTAGTATACATGCTGTGGCTTCAGCATTCTTGCCTAACTTTGTGTTTATCAACTGTTGCTTCTGCAGACCCTTGCTGATTTTTTTTTTTTTTTTTTTTAACATGAAATGCCAATATAAGACTAAATTCTGAGAAGGAGTTATGAAACATATGGATGCACATAATGGCACGTAACAGAATAGGGGTTTATCAACTAATGCAGTATTTACCAGTACTAATAAAGTGATTAATAAAGTACTGGGAGGGATGATACTGAAAATTGCTCTGTAATGTAATTGTCTCATTGAAGACAGAAGGTATAATTGGTCTAATGTGGACTTCTAAGCAAGTAAGGACCTGAGATGTTATTAATTTAGCTGTAGAAGATGGGGTTAGTTCGGGAAGTGTATGTAACTAAGCACCCAGGAAGACAACAAAATCTTACAAGGATGTGTAGTGTAAACAGGATTCTACAATTCTGTCCTCAACACAATTTTATTTGATATTTCCATGAATAACCTCAGCACAGAAATGCAGAATTCTACCTATAAGGAGGAAAAAAAAAGAAATGCTTATCAATCTAGAGACAATCAGAAAACCGCGTGTAGAATTGAATGACCTTGAGGACTAGAATAATAGTACAGAGATAAAACAATTTCGTTCAAAGTGAGAAGTTGTGCATTTGTGGGGTAACAGTCATCATAATTTCCACTGTAAGATGGGGGGCTGGCAGGTAGAACCCCTGGAAAAGGAGAAAGACTTGAGTTTTATTCAGTCAGTTGAAGGACTGAGCCTTCAATGAGGTGTATTTTCATTTAAAAAAAACCAAAAAACAAAAAACACTCTCCCCTCCAACGAAATAATAACAAATATCAGGAGAGGATACTAATGCCATTGTATGGGGTATTGCTAAAGCCTTATCTGGGGTACTGCATCGCTTTGTTAAAAAAGGTGAGTTCATGCTGGAGCAGGGGCATACAAATCACTGCAGGGAAGAGAGCTTGGCTTATGAGAGTCTAAAGAAGCTGCCTTCTTCGGCCTTACGAAGTGAAGATGAAGAAAAACACTTCCTGTCTATAAATGAATTGAACAGGGTTAATCATCAGGGAAGAAAAAGATATTTAAACTGAGGGATAATGTTGGCACAGGAACAAAGATGTGCAAACTCTCTACCAATGAAATGAAGCAGGAAACCAAGAATCTATCTGTTGAAAGTATGAGTTTCTGCATGTTCCTTCAGTAGAAACAGAAATAGGAAAAAAGACTAGCTGGACTAGGTAGTTAGATCAGTTTACGACAAAGTTCCTTGGAGCCTTGAGAAACTGTGTATCTTTGACAAAGGCATACATGAGGCAGAGGAGTTCTTTTGAGTCCCATATTTTTCCTGTGAAAGTTCCAGTCTCTGTAATCGAGCACAGCTTGATTTCTATGATAAATCTAAACAGATAAGTCCCAGTCCTTCTGTGTCTAGGATAATCTCTGATAAACAAAGCAAACAAACAAAGACCTCTGAGGTTTCCATCTGTTTCCAGTGTCAAATGCTTTCTTCAGCTCTGGCCTTTGTACAGTGTCTGCAGCCAGATCCCCTTAATCTGTGATTTGTGATCTTGCAAAGTTAGCTTGGTCATTATGCAGCTGAGAGGTTTCCAGGAAAAAAACTACTTTTCAGTGGGGTGTATTGGCACTTCAGTAGGTGGCACTCTTCACTTTAGGTCTTGCCCTAAAACCTGTTTTTCCTCAGCAATGAGGAGGTCGCAATTTTTCCTGTGCCCTTAGCTAACTTCTGTTTTGGCAAACACTGTTTGATCTCCCTGAATTCCTCTCACCGTTGTGTTTCCATACTGTGAATTTTACTTCACTGAAATATTTGGAGTAAAATCACCTCAACACTGGAGTTAGATCAGAAAAGGACCCAATAAGTAGGACGTAATCTGCTTCCTCTTCCATAAATGTTAATCTTGTAATAACTCAATGGTTTCCATTAAATTGTTCCAGATGGATTTGAGTAAAGCTGAACCGTAGTCGTCGTTATTCCTTGATAATATTTTGTATGCTGTCCAGGCTACTGTGGTTGGTGCGACTGTGTTCAACCCATGGTGCACCTAAATCTTCATGTTGGTGGTCTCTAAAGCAGCCAGCCCTGTTTATCTGACATTCCCCTTAGGCACAGGGTCTTGGTCTACTGTAACTTCATAGGAAGGAGAGTTTGCAGTCAAGCTGCCTTTAGAGCTCCCTAAAAACACTGTCTCAACTATACCACTTCCTAAAGCTCTAATAGTCTGGACCATGGTTTTTCAGTTCACCTCTTCAGGAAATGTAGTAACTGAAAAAATATGACTTTCACAAAAATCCAGAGACATCCAACAGACTTTTGCTTAAATCTGTACAAATCTTGTCCCACCAAAAGAAAATTGACATGTACCTCAGTTTCCTTACTGTGTATTTCTTGGGATTTGGTCTTAAAAGAAGTTTCTGAACCCTTTCCTTGATTCTCACTTAACTCAAATAATTATATTTATCTGTCTTAATCATTGGTGATCTCTTCCTCTAGTTGGTCCTCTATTAAAAGTGCTTTCCCCAAAAAAAGGAAAGGGAAAAAAACACACCCCATGCTGCTGCTTTTGATACTCTTTTTGCCTTTGACTTTAAAAAAACATTAATGCCTTAAATTTCCTACCTTCTCTTATGTTTTGATGATAATCTAAATCTTGCTGCCTGCTTATATGTATAATAAGATTTTAATTTGGGGGGACTTTGTCCTTTTTCTGCCTGTTTTCAGTACAGTCCAGTCAACAAGGTAAACTGTTTCTTCTGTTTGCCTAATCTGTTCTGGTTACAGTCAATGGTATAGGATCTCCTCAAGCTTTGCATTCCAAGCACAAATAACAGGCTCGGCAGGGAATGGCTGGAGCACAGCCCTGAGGAGAAGGACCTGGCTGTGATGATTGACCAGAAGCTCAGCATGAGCCAGCAATGTGTGATTGCAGCCCAGAAGGCCAACCGTATCTTGGGCTGCATCAGAAGTGTGGCCAGCAGGTCAAAGGAGGTGATTCTGCCCCTCTACTCCGCTCTCATGAGACCCCACCTGGAGTACTGCATCCAGGTCTGGAGTCCCCAACATAAGAAAGACATGGACCTGCTGGAGCGTGTCCAGAGGAGAGCCACGAGGATGATCTTGAGGGCTGGAGCACCTCTCCTGTGAGGAGAGACTGAGAGAGTTGGGGCTGTTCAACCTGGAGAAGAGAAGGCTCTGGGGAGATCTTATTGCGGCCTTCCAGAACCTAACGGGGGCCTACAGGTGAGCTGGGGAAGGAATTTTTACTAGGTCATGTAGTGACAGGACGAGGGGGAATGGCTTTGAACTGGAAGAGGGCAGGTTTAGATTAAACATTAGGAAGAAGTTTTTCACTGTGAGGGTGGTAAGGCACTGGAACAGGTTGCCCAGAGAGGTTGTTGAGGCCCCATCCCTGGGGGTGTTCAAGCCCAGGCTGGACGTGGCCTTGGGCAACCTGGTCTAGTTGGAGGTGTCCCTGTCTATGGCAGGGGGGGTAGAACTCGATGATCTTCAAGGTCCTTTCCAACCTAAACCATTCTGTAATTCTATGATTTGCAACCCTGAGGCATGCAGTAACTAATGTAATAAGCTGGTGTTGATGAAATAGCCATGTTTCCCAAAATGATCAATCTTTTTCTCTTCTGTGCTGCTGTTTGGTGTTTTTTGTGTGTTGCCAAGCTGTTTGCATAAAGGTGATAGCATGACTATATTCTGTGGTAGAGAAGACACCATACTGATGACAGCTGCTGTTACAGTAATGTTTCCATTACTCTGTAACCTTTCAAAAGCAGTGTTTAGCTTGTTTGGAAGTTCTTACTCCTGTCCCCTATAAGAGGAGAGTAGAAAGAGAATATATGACTTGAAATAGATGTACCTGCTGACATGACTGTAACTAAGGTTTTTTGGAGGTCTGTGCCATGAAAAATGGCTGTCATTGTGCAAGACTTCGTGAAGCCTTCATGTTCTTTCTTGTTGGCTTTGCCTGCATCTAACTGGTTTTGCTATCACTTTTTTTAGTCTCCATATCATTCATTGTATGATAGTGAGGATTAGGCTGATGACATAGGAGGTCAAGATTCTTGGCCCCCTCTCCCCCCAAGCTTTGACGTTATTTTTAGAAAAGTTTCTCCGATATCTCAGCACTCTCACTGTTGATAAAAGCCACACAAAACGTGTTGCTTGGCTGGGGCAATGTAGGTAGACATTTTGCTGTGGCAATGGAAGTTTCTCCTTGGTGTGCCTTTTACTGTAACACAATGACAGTGGAGTTTAGGCTGTATCCTTGTAGCCATCAGCTTCTATACAGAGCTTTTGTATCGCAGCTCTCTTGTGACTGATAGCTTTTGTAGTGTACACTGAAAACACTCTGACCTTTAGCAATTCCCCTTCTATCAGAACAAAGGACATGTCTGTTAATTCCAGCCTGCAAAAATTCTGCATTTGCTTTTAAACTGTTTCTGTATATAAGTGTAGATTTAAAACCTTTACACCACATTTTTAAGAACAGACAAAAAAAGAACTGAGTTTCTAGGACAAGAATATCTGTAGAACAGTAGAAAAATAACCAAGCTGTCTTTCAGCTGCATTTTTTTTTAACCCTTCTGTGGCAGTGTTCATGTGATAATGTGGTTAAGTGAGCAACTTCTTTACTGGTGTCATAGCATTTTGACTCTAGGCACTCTGACTGTGGATTGAAAAGATGTGCTTGCTGGAAGTGCACTTACGCAGTGTCCCTTGCAAATGTTTGGCCAGATCCTTTTGCAGTAAGCAGACAACTCCCCAAAAGTGCAATGTCAGCTCTGTGGCCATCCTAATTTCATCTTTAGATGACAATTTTATAATTATTGCCTTTCAAAATCCCTCTTAGACCCTATAGAAGTTGCTTCTGTCTTTACTGGAAGTTTCGATCAAGCAGATCTGGATGTGACACTAGTCTGGTTTGCTTTAAAGTGACAGATAACTGAAGGAGTGAATTAAGTAAATCCTTTTTGAAGGAAGTGGCTTTGGTTTTGGGTGTTTCTTGTCCTGATTAAAATGGTTAGGCCTGCTGGCAGGGGAAAAAAAGCCAGTGATTTTGTATCTTCTCTCTGTGGTATAACCTTCTTGGAACACAGTGTTATAGCTTGCATCTCCTTCAAACTCTGCCTAATCTCATGGGAATCTCTTTTGCTGGACTGTGGTTTTCAGTAGATTGACATGTAATCAGGTAGGTTTGAGGTTTTTAAAACCTATTTTCTTGCAGAAGGAGAGGTCTCTTCGTAATTGCAATTCACTTGGAAGAGTTAAAATTAAGTCATATTTTTTCACTTGTTTTCTAGATTGAAATTTATTTGGCTACAATCTGAGTTTTCAGACTGAATTTTGCTTTCATTTAGGGTTATACATATCTGAAGCATCTTGAGTTGATTCCAAATCGGCTTTTACTGGACATGAGTAAGTTCTGGCTGCAAATTAGAAAAAAAAAGAAACAACACAAAAAACCCCTCATCATTAAATCAAAGGTTTGGAACAGTCTTCTAATTAGAGTCAAACTGGGTCAAAAATCCCAAAGTATTTTGAAATGGACTTGGTTAGGTACTGCATGATAACAGTACCGCCCTGAACTTGATGACCCACGAGGGCTCTCATGTTCTTGTGTTCCTAAATGTATCCTGATGTAGCTAAAAGGACAACTTGGCCTAGTTCTTAAAGTAAACTGTTAACTGTAAGGGATGGAGTAATTCTATTTCCCAAGATCTAATTGTGTTCCTGAGGTGTGGGGCTGGCTTGTTTACTTAAGACCCCTGCTGGGTGGTTTGTAAGTGACAGGGAGATTGTGCATACCTTCACAGCCGGAATAAAATAACTGCAAGCAAACTTAGAAAGGAAGTAGAACTCAACATCTGAAAATATGGAATATTCTTTTGAGAAGCCTGAATACTTCCAAGTAGCAGAATGTTCTTGCAGTAATCTCATATGGAAACAAAATGTTATTGGAGATAATAACTACATGTTACTGAATATAGCTGCGTGTATAGCAGTAATAAATATGCTGTTCCCTGGAGGATTTTAAACATTCAGGGAAGAAGTCTGACAGTAGTGCTTTACAGTTTCTTAGATCCAGAGATGGGAAACAGTAGATGTTTCCTTTGCCAAGGGCTATATATCTGCATTGTAGCCATACAGGCTTGTTAAAGTGGCTCTTTGGGCACCTTCTATAGCATGTGATTTGGGTAGAAATAGTGCTTTCCCAAAATTTCATCTCGGGACTGGTTGGATCGCCTTAGTTGATTTAGCTGTCTTGAAATTATGTCCTGGAATAGTGGCAAATTGCATGTGTCTATTGCAGCTATCTATTTGGAAACGTGGATCTGTTCCTGCACAATTGAAGATTTTTTAGCTGCATTCAAAATAGCTTCCACAAGTAACTTACATGTGCAGATGCAAACGTGGTTGTGTTGACATACCCATTTAGTCTACTTTTAGACTCATAAAAACTTCACAGTTAATACACTTAATCTTAAAATTGTGTGTGAACAATGTATATAAATGTGTGAGGCAATAATTGCATGGCAGTGATTGTCAGCTGAGATTTGTAGCACAAAGCATGAATGTTTGCTAAATAGGAGTGTGAATAATCAGGTGGTATTTAATGAAGGAATTAGATGAATGATTTATCATGCTAACAACACAGAAATAGCGTGGCAGTTCTTATGTTTTAGTAACTAGTTGATATTTTGAGTAGCAGTCCATATACTGGACAAAGAAATCAAATCTAGTATCAAAATCCATCTTCAAACTGGCAATAAAGTGTAGGCTTTGAAAGGTGATTTAGATTAATGAGATTCGCATGTAAACTGTCCTTGGTTTAGTACTAAAAATAAAAAACTCACAGTTTGAGTATGCTTAGATATGCAGTTCAGTGGAAAGTATGTACTGTACAGAATAGATCTTTTCATCCATAGGTTCTTTGTTCTTTAACCTGTTTCTGTGCTGTGTATGGGAGAGCTAATAGTTCTGTTTTATACAGGTGCTTTACAAAACAAGGTATATGCGGCAACTTTCACTTTTGTGCAAGTGGAACGCTCTGGGGTAATAAGCAACAACAGTTGTGTAAAGGGGTCCCTTGTAACTCGCTGGAGAAACAGCTTAACTTGCTGGAGTTATTTGCTGCATTTTCCTAGACGGCACTTCAGTCAGTTGCATATAATATGTAAATGTGGGAGTATATATATCCTTCCAGAAGGTATGTACTTACTGTACATATGGTATCTATCCAGCACATAATTTTGGGTAAATCAAATTTCTTTCTTCAGAGTAAACTTCTGGGTGACGGCCAAGCTGTACGGTCATCTTTATGTTGCCATTTTAACCTCATTAAGGGAAGGGGAAAGCTGCCTGACTCTGCTCACTGTCGGTTTTCCTCTACTACCGTGTACGCGTACCAGGGTCTCTACGTCCAGCTCCCTCTCTTGTTGATCCAGCTTAATATTTCTACAATATATGTACAGCATATGTTCTGTTTACAGTACACGTGAATGTATCTCCCCATGGGCACCTCACTGCCAGAGCGTTCCCCTCATCTAGCTGTGGTTAGGTGACTTTGGTGTGCCATCTGCTTTGAGTGGGAGAGAGTAGACACCGAGAAGCAAGAGGAATGAGGGCTGCAAAGATGGGCACTAGCCCTCCTGCCCCCCAAGCTTAATAATAAAAAGAATATGGACAGAAGCCAAGTATATTATGTACCAAATTCACTTCCTCTGCAGAATACGGTTAAATGAAAAACACATGGAGTAGCTTGTTGAGTTGATTTTGCTCTGTGCTCTGTCCTGGTAATGGATTTGTTTTCGGAATTGAGCGTTCTACATGTTTCTTGGTGGATGCTAGTCGGCTTGGAAATATCACAGCATGTGGGACCCAGTAAAACATGAATTTCATTTGTTTTCCTTGGCTTCTGTGTGTCATGATGTGTTCAAGATGATAGGGTCTGGAAAACTGTAAATTTTAGTTAGGTCTCGAGTATGAATCCTGAGCCTTGTCTTCATGTTGCAGAGGAAGTCTGGTAGTAGGAGGAAGGCTGTTGTTCAGCTGTGTTCCTGAGGGTGTACTGTGCAGCCTATGTTTTGTTTACATTAAAGGTATGCTGACAGAGCTGCTGGCTCTAATATTGGACTTAATAGTTTTGTTTGGGTTTGCAGCTGTGTCTCACTGTCCTTTCACTCTGCCTGCCTGCAGTTCTTCACGGAATTATATACTGCAGCAGCAAATCCCGCTCCAGTAGCGCTGCCGAGGCCAGGATTCTGCTATATTTCGGTACTGTCCTCAGAGTTTGCCAAGGCAGGTTGGAAAGATGGAGATAAGTGGATGGGCATCTGTGTGTTCTCATTGTTTTGTGACCATTTAAGGAACTGTGAGTTGAAATGAGCCATCTGACTATTTGTTTTTCCTTCAGCCTTGTTCTTGAAAAAGTAGGGTTGGGTTCTTGAAAAAGTAGGGTTGGGGAGGGTGAAGATAGGGTTCCCCTACCTTGTCCAGTGAAGATACATGGTTCAGAAAAGAAAAAAAAAAATAAATAAAATTTTGAGAACTTGAAAGTTGAGCTTTTCATAAGGAATGAAAAAAAAACCAAACCCAAAATACTGTGACTCTAAATCTTAAACGATACATCAAAGATTCAAACACTAGTTGCTTAATATGGGTATTTTCAGAACAGCTGCAATTGTAAGGGACTGTGGTCCTGTTGTATTAGCTACTGTGGAACCAAAACTATACTCTGCCCAGTGCAGAGTGCTGCTCTTTAGGACCCTGATAAGCATGGCATGGCACCTGTAGGGATTTCTTTGTACAGTAAGGTCTTAAAAAGATAGACTAAAGTCAGAGAGATGACAAAAATTGCAAACAAGAGGGGAGCTCTGGCTTTCCAGTTACTGAAATATATATTGACTTCCCCCAAAGTTTGTTTTGACAGAGGACAGTCCATGGGAGAATTATATGTCACTTCTATTTAATGGCATTTTATTTAGCAAAATAAGTATTTACTTTTTTGTAGGGTGAAAATGATAGTCTGTCAGCCTCAAATGGATCTGAATCAAATCCGAACATTCTAGTCTAGTCAGCAGGTCAGTTTAAAGCACAGATTTTTCCATCTGCATATGTGGACCTCAGTGCAAAGCTGACTAAGGTCACAAGTGGAAGCCAGTTTGCAAGTCCATGTCCTTAACCGAAGGCTGCAAGTCCCCACTTCTGTTGAAATACAGTTGCCTGTTCTGGAGTGTATAGGATTTCCCAACACGTCAAATAGATAGGAGTTTGATATTACAGGGAAAGGCAGTGGTGTTGCCAAAGAAATTACGTGATGAGTAGCTTTCACTTGATCAGCTCTTAGCTTCTATCTATCACTATAATTCCTGGAACTTTGAGTAAGGTATTTTGTCGAGCTCATCCTGGCAGATTGGCTGTTTTGTGTCTGGGATAGTGTTTTTATGTTGGTTGTAGAGGAAAAACAGACTCAGAGTTTGGGCACCGGAGAAACATCAGTCTGCTTGCTAGGTTGTGAGTACTTGGCCTCTCCAGAACAGCTGCTTAAGTTCATTTCACTTTTCTCTGTTTCTTCTGGGTGATGAGTAAAATCTCTCTGGGGAGAGAGACAGAGTGAGAATGAAGAGACATCGGGGTTCATAGCCTCAGCTGTTGAAGTTCATCACCCAAATCAGATAACTAGGATTCTCTTCTGAGTTTCCCACAGGGTGTTCTTCCTGCCAGCCTACAAGGTCATACGTATGATTGGGTATTGCAGTGAACTTCGGTCTAAATCTACTCTAGTCATGTGAATAGTAATCTGAAAAGTGACTTCTGTTCAGCTTGATAAGTCTATTGACCTACAGAGAGACAGACCTCTTCAACACTTCTCCAGTTTTCATTGCCAGGACTTGTTATACCACTACAAAATACATGCCAAGGCAGTTGACAATTGGGTTTCCCGTGTGCTGGCTGCTGTCTCTGCAGATAGTTAAATAAGCCCAATACCACAGATTTGCAGCTGAATGTTTTAGACAGAATGGTTTGGCTCATTATAATGGCAGATGGTAGAGCAATGACACGGGTCCTTTGTAATCCTTGGTACAAGTGACAGTGTTTCCGACCTTGTGTACCACAAGGAGTCTACCTGCCCTCAGCATTGTCACCTTCTCCTACACACTTGTATGGGCACAGCCTGTATTCTTCATTGCCTAGCTTCACAGGTTTTATTAAAGTGTACTGAATGAAAATGGGCTATACAAAACCCCTATAAGGCACAGGGTCTGCAGTCCCGTAATGCCTTCTAGATTTAATTACCTATCCTGCTATAATGGCTTATTTGCAATTGCCACTTATAGATTATTGTGATGCAAAGATGTCACTACATTTTAATGGCTCCTCAGCCCCAGTGGTGCAGTGGCATGAGACCAATTTGTACCAAGTGTGGATTTGGCCATTATGCTCATTCTGGCTTTGAGCTGGAAGCTATATGAGGTACGTTCTTTCCAGATTGCAAAGTGTAGCATTTCTCCATATCATTAAGCCTAGTAGGTCTATTGGGTAGACCTCTGTTTACAATAGCTGGAAATTTATGTGGAGAGGATAGGTTCAAAAGGTCTGCAAACATCAGAGCAGAACTTGAAGAATGGCCCCTTGTGGTTTTCCTGTGTAATGGCACTATGTTTTTACAGGCGTTTAAGCTATGGGAAAAAGCAGAAGTCAGGCTTGTGTTTAGATAACTTTTTAAAATTTCTTCCCTGCAATAAATTTGAGTTTGTTCAGCAAAAATCAGTTATTTTTCAGAAGTTTAGGTTTTGGAGAAAACACAAATAAGATACACTCTAGAAATCTAGGAAAAAGAAAAAGGTAATTTCAAAATTTAATAGTAATAAAGTGTGCCTTATTTCTTAAACTTACACGAATATTTATCTATTTTTTTCTTGAATTTGCTAGCAGCTTTTTTTTCTACAAGGAGTCCCTCTTAAAGTGGCTGGGCTGCTGGTTAATATAATACTGTGTCATCAAAATTCAGTAGTTACCTGCTTTGACACCTAATTCAGCAGCTTGCCCCAGTTTGGATGGCTGGTTAATGACATTTCTAAATGTAAGCCCATGGTACCTCCCACTGTAACCCCTTCATAGAAGGCCACCAAATTTGTCAGGCATGACTTGCCCTTGGTGAAGCCATGCTGGCTGTCGCCAATCACCTCCTTGTTATCCATGCGCCTTAGCAGAATTTCCAGGAGGATCTGCTCCATGATCTTGCCAGGCACAGAGGTGAGACTCACTGGCCTGTAGTTCCCTGGGTCTTCCTTATTTCCCTTTTTGAAAATAGGGGTTATGTTTCCCCTCTTCCAGTCGGCAGGAACCTCACCAGACCACCACGACTTCTCAAATATGATGCCTAGTGGCTTAGTGACTTCATCTGCCACTTCCCTCCGTATCTCATCAGGTCCCATGGACTTGTGCACCCTCGGGTTCCTCAGGTGGTCTCGCCCTTGATCTTCCCCGACAGTGGATGGTTCTTCATTTTCCCAATCCTCGCCTTTGCATTCTGCGTCATGGGCAGTGTGGCTGCAGTCCTTGCCAGTGAAAACGGAGGCAAAAAAGTTGTTGAGGACCTCAGCTCTGTCTCTGTCCTGGGTAACCAGTTCTTGCGATTCCTTCCGGAGAGGGCCCACATCTTCCCTAGTCTTTCTTTTCTCGCTGACATACTTAAAGAAGGACTTTTTGTTTGTTTGAATGTCCGTGGCCAGATTTAGTTCTATCTGGGCTTTAGCTTGTCTAACCCGATCCCTGGCTGCTCGAACGATTCCTCTCTATTCCTTCCAGGCTACCCGCTCCTGTTTCCACTCCTTATAGGCCTCCTTTTTCCTTTTGGTCATGTCCAGGAGCTCCTTATTCATCCACGCAGGCCTCCTGGCTTTTCTGCCTGCCTTCCTCTTTGTAGGGATGCATCACTCCTGAGCTTGGAGGAGGTGATCCTTGAATATTAACCAACTTTCTTGGGCCCTTCTTCCCTCCAGGACTTCATCCCATGGCACTATACCAAGCAGATTCTTGAGGGCAAGATCAATATTATGAAGGAGGAAGATATTCTTTTTTTTTAATCTTTATAGTACTGTAATGTTTCCTGTAATGAATCTGCTTACCTGGCTGCTAAACAAATCAAATGTGCTGCAACTTATTTTTGGCACAGGCACAGTGCGGTTAGGGGCACTAGCCACACTCTGACACGAGTTGGCATTCTGGCACCTTTTGGCTGTTTTTGCAGCTGTAGCAACACCTGAACTTTATCCCAGAAGGGGCAGTTATACCCCCTGGATTTGCAAGGGAGCCTTGTTGTTGTGTGTTCACGGGTAGATTGCAGTTTCCCTCCTCCATGCAGCTTCAGAGTAGGAGTAACAGACAGGAGGGCAAGCCATTACAGCAGTAGTGTGTGTTGTGCCTGTTTAAGGTTTATAACAGCATGCAGTCCTACCCTAACTCTGGCTTTAGTATCATGGGGGAGCTGATGGAACACAGCCCTTCCAAAAGTTCAGAGCCCTAAATGGCTATTGCCTTCCTCCTATTGCTACCTACATAAGGTAGTCAACCTTCATCTCTCAAAGTACTTGGTCCCAAGAGTATACAGATTTCAGTATTATAGGAGGGCATAAATTTGCCTTTTAGCTTGGGGCTTGGGGGCAAAAAACATCTCAAGCTGGTGGGAAAAAAAAAAAAAAAAAAGCCCATGTCCAGCACTGACTTTGACTTGGTCCAGTTTGGCTAGTCTTCATATAGCTCAATGTCTTTAACAGAAGCTTGCTTGCAGAAGGACCCAGACAATGAAGATAACAGTCACTCATACTCGGAGATAACACTGTAAGCATGTGCCCAGTTGAAGCCTGTGGCAAAAGAGGTCTCTCTACCCAGAAGTCATACCCAGAAGTATCCCTGTTCTCTTTTCTCATTGCTTTGGGAAGTCACCTTTTACTGAATGTGGAATCTGCACTTGACATGGTGAAATATAGCCCTGAACTTGTTATATCCTGATCTTACTGAGCTTTCCAAATAACTTTAGTTTTTTCCTCAAGCTATGACATTGAAGGCTGTTCAGTCTGTGCTTTAAGTAGTCATGACTGGTTTTACTTATAAAAATACTGGTATTACACTTGTGCACCAGACACCCAGGGCCTGTGCAGGAGAATTATTTTCTGCTCAGCCCCGTAACACCTCATTAGAATGGGGATGTGGTCCTCAGGCTACATGCCAGTACATCCATTTTATTTCAGTGCCAAAAAAGAAGAGGAAAAAAACCTAGGCTGTCTTATTGAGAAACTTCTGGAAGCACCACCTGACTTGCACAGAAGAAATACGTTACCAGGCATTCTGGACCTGTTAGCGCAATTTCCAAAATAAAACCAAATATTTCTAAACTAATATAATCCATTATCTGCTTAATATTTAGTTCATGATGATCCTACAAGCAATATTCCTTGAAGTCTTACACCTGGAGCTGAGCCAGTTGCTTGGTCACAGGACCCCAAAAGCCAAGAAAACCACAGCCTGCCCTTTCTGGGGTGTGTTTGGAAAGGGTGGGACAGTGAAAACACTCCGTCCTGGCCACTGCAGAGATGACATGCTTAATCCTTCCAGTTCTGCAATGGTTTGGTTATGGTCTGCCTGGAAGAGGTCATTGTAGGTCACCTTATTTTCCCACCTTTAGTCTTGGAAAGCTGATTTCCTATGCCCATAAACACTTGAAGAACCAGTTTTGGCAGTGTCTTCACTTAGTGAAAAAGGAACGTGGAACAACTGTCTGTACCCTGTGTCATTTCAAAGGAAGGCATCATAATTGAAGCAAAATCCACAGTACACTGATGTTGATGCAGAGTTTGTTAGGGTCAAACCCTTAATTTCTCTCTCTTCTTGTTCCTCTGATGATATAATGGTGAGGGCACAGCAAGGTTAGCAGCTGAGAAAATAGAGGCCTTGTACAGGGCTTCCCACATGTCTGTTAGAGATGAGGTCACTAGGCAGGTGAACCCTCAAGTGGGAATAGGACACAAGGAAGCAAATGGAGAGAGAGGAAAACCTGGCCTCACTGATGAGATGGGAAATGAGAACTCAGACCTCAGGGACAGGGCCCACAAATTCCTTGCCCAGCGTTTTACGTGGATGTAAGAATGCTGGCGGTGTTGGCCTTTGTTGGCATCTTGTTATCAGCAGTCTTCATCTGGTGTCCCTTAGTACAACAAAAAAACAGGCTCGGTATTTAGCCTAAAAGGCTTAATTTATGAGCACTCACTAATTAGCCAGAAAGTCTGACAGCTTTTTTATTTGCTTTTAAACAGCTCATGCATTTCCTAATCTCTGCAGCAGAACTGTGATGCTGAAATAGCCAGACACACAAATTGAGTCAGAAAATGAAGTGGATCCTACTTTTGCCTTTCTTTCATGAAAAGGATGGGCTTTTAATATAGAACATGGACAACCCCATGTAAGTATAGAAAGGGCAAGGAGGGACACAGCCTTTGTAACTAGCTCAGAACTGCTGGTAGACTCCCCGGAGCTAGTGGATGGCGCAGAGGCTAGCATGCGACATGCAAAATAAGATTCTGAATTCTTGAAGTACCAGTAACAGCAACAATCCAGCGTTTTGTCTAAACCCAGCCCCCCTAGATATTCTTGTACCTTAGCTAAGGAGATGCAAGAGGAGGAGAAATATATCTAATCTTCAGGATTTATTTTTTAAGTTATTTTTAGGTTTTCAGCAGATGTGACACCTAAATATATTGCAGCTCAAGTCTTACATAATAGAGTTTCAGAGAGCGATATTAAAGGGGGAAAAAGTTCTTGTATGAAGGTGTTGTGTGGAAGTTTGAATCAGGATTTAGTTTCTGAAGTCCAAAGGAGATGTAGCAAATGTTTGGGATCGTGACAACATATCAGAGGTCTCGGGTGACCATGGTGTAACCAGGATGAGACCAGCACGCATAGTTCAACCGTACAGGGCTTTGAAATCAGTAGCGCTGGCTGGAACTGTCCAAACAGTTGTTGTGTCAGGTGCAGCTGGGGCCAGTCATGGCAGGTTGCATGGAAAGCAGTCTGTGACGTGGTGGAGGATGTGTTTTTGCCAGTTTGGAGGAATTCCAAGATCAGCTGCCCAGCCCATGAAGCTGCTAGGGTACAGATGGTGACTGTCGCCTTTGGTGGTCATAGCATAGTGAATGCTAACTTGCAATGAACGGGAAGTGCTAACGAGGTATGAGGAAATGACAAGGACATGCTTGTATGAGGGTGGCAGAATGTGTTCTTGGGCAGTCAAACACAAAATTTTCTCTGGTAAATGAAATAAAAAACTGTAAAGGAAGCAGTAAGTTAATCATGCTGCTACCTATTAAAAAAAAAAAAAAGTCCAAAGGCTTGTCAAAATTAAGTCAGAAGGATTCCTGGAACAAAGGCTGGTTCATAGTTTGTGGAGTTCTGAACACACAGTCAGTTGTCAAATTCTAACATATAGCGTAAGAGAGAAACAAAACAAAAAACCCAACATTTTTGGGAGGGCGGTGTGTGTTTTCTTTTAATAGAATGTTAATTCAACAACGATTCTTGCTACTCCAACTGGGCTTTTATTACACTACCTATTCTAACACTGTACCAATCTTCTATGGTGTGTGGAAAGATTAGAGTAGTTACAAAACTTCTAACAGTTGCTTGTCCATCTCTATTAAAGTATGTAATAAAATTGCAAAGCTGGCTTATGCCTGAGTTACGGTAATTCATGGCAAGATGTGACACTGATTCTATTCCAACAAGTAGTATTGAGATCCTCAGTTGTGCCTACATCCCCAACTTAATGTTGAGTCAAGGATTTCCATCAGCTCCAAAGCATCTAAGTAACAGTGGCCTGCTCTTCAGAGTTGCTGAGTATTTACGCTGGTTTCGAATTTAGCAATTCTTCTGTTGGTGCCAACTGTTCTGAAGAATTAGGCTGGTTTTACTCAAATCTAGCAAGGTTTTCTTTATTAAAATTTTCTACGAGTTCAGTATATTTTTTTTAAAATGAAATAAAAAAAACCCCAAACAACAAATTTCATGACTGGATTTTCAACAGTATTTGGGATCACCAGACTTTAACACCTGCCGTTAAGGATGGATTTGTCAAAAATACTCTTGTGTAGGAAGGCAGTTAATGGCAGGATTTTTCAAGTTAGAAAAGTCTAACTAGTTTGAAGGGCTTGCAGTAATGGCATAGTGTGGCTTGATGTGACCTATCACAAAAGCCAATGTCCTAGGTATATTTTGCTTTGCTTGTTTTGAAGCACCTCTTTGTTTCACTTCTGCCTTCCTGGGTGGATGGTGTCGGTGACGCACTTTCACAAGCAAGCTAAAAGGAAAAAAAAGGTTAAGTATTGTCTTTGAAAAATTTCGGGACCTAAAACTTTGTTTTCATCTGCGTCAGCAAGACTGCTGACACTAGCTATAGTGTTTTAAGTAAATTTCATAGAGTCTTCATTTGGAGGCTTCGTGTATTTCTGTGAATACTTAGCTTTCCTTCAAAGATAAAGGGTACCGCTGCCTAAGTTTAAGTTGGCTTTGTGGAAACTTGCTTCTTTTTCCTTTTGCATTATTTATAAAGTTAGGTCTGACGACGATTTTGCAGTCAACAGTGTTTGTAGTTGATGCATGTAGATTCTGTTGGCACTGTAGTTAAACAATGAATTGTATTATATGGCACACCAAGCTCTGAAGTTTTAAATTATTCAAAAATGTTTTTGTTGTGAGCTGGCACATTCTCATTAGCATGGATCTGGTCAGCCAGGCTGAATCAGTCATGCAGGGAAAATTTGCAAACTGCCAGGCTTGTCACCTCCTGTTAACTCAGAAGAGAAACTTGGCCTGAAACAAGTCTCGACTGGGGAGCATGTGGACAGTATTGATAGCAGATGGTACCCACTCCATTGGCCCTGAAGGAACTCGGCTACACATTGATGGGTTAGGCTGAAGAGCAAGGACATGGTTAGAAGAAGGTTTTGTTCCTCATTTGAATCTGAAGAGATAAAAGGAGAACTTGCTGCCTTGTACTGCTGAAGATAACAGTCCAAACTTTGTAGATGTAGGCACCTGTTGCTGATTGACTGAATACAGTGCTACAGTGGAGAAAAGTCATCAGCAGAACTGTGCTTCATGTGCCTAATTCCTCCTTAAAATCATTTTCTGGAATTTAAGAGAATATTTAACTTTTTTTTTTTAGGAGGACATCGATTAATGTTTTTATTGCTTTAAATTCAAAAGAAATCCCTTTTATTCTTGTAACTTCTATCTAAAGCAAACATTTTCTTGTTTGTTTTTGGCAAGGAAACAAGAGCTCAGTAGCCAAGTCTAACTTTCATTTGCATGAAAATTACATCACAACTAGGAAACAAACAGCAAGGCTCCTTTGCTTTGGTGCTGGCTTTCATGATGCATAGGGATATTGATACCTTTGGTATATAGGATGAAATGTTGGTTGTCTTGAAGTCAAGAGTGTTTTGACTATGATTTAAGTGTAAAGGGGAAAATCAGGTCCCCAAGACCTCCAGGTTTTTCAACTAAAATGACTCATAAGGATGACAACAGAATGGTGTATGTGTAAGCTGTGTAATACTGTAGGATAGAATTATGCTTTTGCATGGTATTTCAGTCTGCTTTGAAGGAAATGGTGCAGAAGACCAGATTATTTTTTTTTTAATACCCCATCCTTTTTTTTTTTTGTCTGCTTCAGTGTTCATTTGGTAAAGCTACACCTGCAAATAGCTCTGAGACTTAATGTAAGTTTGATGGCTGAGTCTGACAGAGCTTGATGTTTTATCAGCAAATTCAAGCATGAAATTTAATCTTTGTTTTCCTTCAGCAAATAATATTGCTGTGTTGCAGAGTTGTGGCAGCAGCCCACAAATGAATCTTTGGTCTATCGTCTAGACTTTGCTTAAGCTTTACTTGAAGTTACACAAGGAGCCATTAAATGCTTTTTTCTACAGCAGTATCAGAGGCTATAGAAATATTTTTCAGGATCACAGGAGACAGTAGAAGCCATGTCAAATAAGCCAAGAAGTTTTTTAGGGGTGATCTAAATAGGTAGGAGCCAGGTCACTGGTTCAAAGGTGATAAGAAGCCCACAGAAGGCAAAATGAAAGGACTAAAGTAAGGCAGCAATTTGGCTGAGTATCCATGAAAGGGGTGTGCTTTGCAATTTGCAAAGTTTGGAAACTAGGCTTGAATTTCTCACCCATGAAACTTGCTTCTGTTGCTTACATTTCGTTGGTTATAATACTGTAAACAAACAGAATGGTACCAAAGAAACAGCCAGCTTTGTAGTCACATACTTCTCTTTACGTTTGGTATAACTCAACAATACCGTAGGCTTTGACTTGTTTCTTGTGCCAGTGAGTAACGGTATATGTATTAATATTAAAAAAAAAAAAGTATTTAGATTATTTTGCTGATCAGTAATACGTCAGATGTTTCTTTTGTTATACCCAGAATAGAGAACAGTCATCACTTCTCAGACACTGCAAGTGGTTGCTAGAGAGTATGTCAAATGGCAATCTTCCTGACTTGAAAATAAAATAAAATTCCATAATGGTGATTTGGCAGTCTGAGGTAACCTCAAATCTGAGTTGCCAAACCAAAGTGGGATTTTAATAGGAAGAGAAAAATTCAAAGCAAAATATCAGCAGAAAGCTTGTATCAGGTGTCCACACCAGAAAATGTGGTATTGCTGATCATAACTGGATTTGAAAGTAGTAAACTATTGCTATCCTGAAAGACAATACTCATAAATAGGATAGCATCAATATTGGTTCAGTCAGTCCAGCTTAATATAATGGTGCATGTATTTAAAGCCATAGATTTGTGTTACATGGCACTGTTAAATATCAGAGTTATGTGGTCTCTCTGTCCCATAGTGATTTTTATACAGAAACCCAGAGCAACTGATCACCTATTATAGCTCCACTGCCATGAAATTAAATTAATGCTGCCAGATGAATAGGCAAACAACTTCAGAAAAAATATCATATGGCCTTGGGTTTTTTTTATCACCCTACTTTTTGTCCTACTTCTAGGTCTAGGAGGAGAATTGCTAGGTAAAGGCAGCAAACAACTGTTCAGCTAGTAAGTGGACTGAGTAGTGTTCTTGCTGTGTTTCAGGAGAATGTTTTTAAATGTTTTTCTAGAACATCTCAGTAACTTCATGTGCAGTCAACACCGGTAGCTCTTCTGCAACTCTGCATAATGCTTCCATAGCAGAACAGTGTAACTTACTAAACACTACGTGAATTGTATGCTCTTTGGAAGACTTTTTTTCTCCTTTTTTTTTTTTTTCTAAATGTGATTGGCTTTCTGCTTCAAAAGAATCATGTTTATGACCTTAAACCAGAAGTAAGAAAGACAGATAAGTCAATTCTTGACACTTTCCCACAAAGACCAGACCATCTGGCCACTTTGTATTTGTAACAGGTGCTTCTGGGACTTAGAGCCTAATTCTGGCCCAGATTCTGTTCTGTATGGGTGACTCCATCACTGTGTGCAACTGCACATTGCATTAATTGAAGGGACTCAAAAAGGCCAAGTACAGTAATTAGTCAGTTGGTCATGCAGAAAAGAGACTAGTGGCTTAGTGCCACAGAATGTTGAATGCACAGATGTACAGCACCATCAACTTTTGCTCTCTGCGGTACTCTGCTAATCTCTGGCAGGTAGAGCAAAGATCTGTCTTAGTCCAGGTTTTCAGCCTCCTGGAAGCAACAACATAAATTTTATACCCACTTGGGAGAGAAAATCATGAGTTTGAATGACCTAAAAAAGAAGCCACATCAGCATAAAATTGTCAGAATAGTAAAAGTGCCAGATGGGCCAAATATGCTACTTAGGATTTTAGGTTCCAGTCTTCATTTTTGGGTTTATCCAACAGCAACTGGCATATGTAGTAGAAGCTATGAAGTGTGTGTGATTTCAATTTTAGTTTACTTTTTTGAACCCTGCTGTTTTTCTTTGCATGTGCTTGACTTTTTTGTAGGCCTAGATATTCTGAGGTAGTGGTCAGAGATTAATCAGAACTGTTAGCTAGCATCACCTGAAAAGTTAAAAATATGCCTGCTGTGCTACTCACTTCCACTAAGCAATACACCTAAATGTGGGTGTGGAGGGCATTCAAAAATGATATAAGTTAATCTGGTTTGTATTTGAGTTTTTGCCTGGCTTAAAGCAGGACCTCAAATCTTTTTTCTGCATCTTTTTTGGATGTCACATATGGTGTTGTGCTATACATCCACTCAGAGTGGGTTTCATAAAAACCACTGCATTGTTGCATTTCACTGTAATGTAATATTTCTAGACTAAATGTTTATTTTGAAAAACATAATATTTACTTTCTGGTCAAAAAAAACAGGACTAAGACCTGGTACATTGAAATCATAATTTGCTTACACCGTTATTTTCACTATGGAAATCTGGAAGCGGAGATACTTTTGGAAAAGACACGCAGAAAATACTAAAAATAGCTAATGATAATGAGAAGCAAACATGTTATGAAGTCCTGATGTTATATGGACCACCAAGAGTGGAAACAATTAAGATGTGCCCCCCCATCTCTCCTCCCAAAACACCCTCTTGTAGAGTGGCTCTTGCACTATAAGGCAATTATCAGGGAAGGCAAAATGTTCACTAAACACGTTACAGATGTATACTGGGCAACTTCTGGTGCTAGCTGGTAAATGAGAAGAAGTGTAAGAACACTTCAGATGTTGAAAGTTTTACTCTGAAGTAAAAAGAATATGTTGTAAATACGACATGTTCAGCATGGTGATTTAGTATTAGTTGGCAAATATATGATGTAGAGAAGACTAACAGCTGCTTAATGGACAAATGTAAGATATCCAACAGATCATATGACTAAGAACAACGTAAGAAAATGGAAAATGTAGGATGAACAATTAATATTCTGTCAAATGCATCACGTGATTGAATAACCTCAAGGAAAATCATAGCAGTTGTGTTACTAATTGTGGTGGATTAGCCTTAGCTAGCAGTGAAATGCCCAGCTAGCCACTCTCTCCCTCACTCCCACGCTGGGACACTCCAGCACCTCAATGTCTTTGAGGTCCAAAAGGGACAGGGGGAAAATAGGAAAAATAAACAGAAATGAGAAAACTTGTGGGTCGAGATAAAGACAGGGAGATTACTTAGAAATTACTGTTGTGGGCAAAACACGACTTAACTTGGGGAAAATTAACTTGCTGCCAATTAAAATTGATTTGGGTAGTAAGAAACAAACAAATGTTAATCTTCCCTTCCTGCCCCCTGATTCAACTTCACTCCTTTACTCCACGGTCCTTGACCTGCCCCGGGTGGCACAGGTGGGATTTGGGAGAGGTATAGTCAGTACGTAGCAGTTCCTCTGTCCTGCTCCTTCCCTCACGCTTGTCTCCTGCTCCAGCACAGGTCCTCTCCAAGGGCCACCATTCCTTCAGGAAATATCCACAAGCTCTGGCATGGAATCGTCCATGGGCTGCAGTGTGTTTGTCTTTGGTACTTTTTTTAGTATTGTTAGTGTACACCCATTTTGTGGATAAGTCGTAGAGGGGGAAGGAAGAGGGTTTTGTGTCAGAGTAGAGTTTTCTGATATTGTCGATTTATTATAAAGTAAAAGGTTCTGCCATTGTATTAGTCTTTGCTTTACCGTTTTACAAACGACAGAAGGATTCATAACTCAAGAGAAGTGTTTCACCTTAAGCAAGTTATGTGATCTTACAGTCCCTCATGCATGAACTGACAAGAGTGAAAACATTGACTTGCAGGCACTCACCATTTTGTTCTGCTTCTTTATTTTGTGGTATTTCCTCAAGACTCTTTCTAACAGTCCAGATGCTCTGCACAAAACTTTAAGAAATATTTATGTCATTGAGAGGATCACTCAGCTTCCATTTAAGCTGCACTTTGTAGACACGTCTTCAGTGCAAAACGGTTGCTTAAGTGGCAGTATGTTTCTGAAAAAGCTCTGTTTTATGGACTTCATTTTTGCTTTTCTGTAGATACTAAGCAAGAGGCAATGTGTAGCTGGTCTGGTTTTGGAAGATACAGGAAGTGTTTATTTCTGTCCTGATCGCCTCTTACTCCAGTAGGGTAAACAACCTTTATAGACCAGGAACTTGCCAGGTAGGAACATCCCCAGGCAGGGTGGTGAACTTTCTACTACTCATTCTTGCTTTTTTGTGCCAATAAACTAAAAGGTTACAACAGAGTATGTACTCAGCTGGCTTTCCTGAGCTACATCACACTAGAGACCTGCATGTCCACTGTCTACATCTGTATAGAGTATATCTCCATGGAAAAAAAAAAAAAACGACAAGAATTGCATGGTGGTAAAGATACAAAAAGTTTTATTAATAAGAGCTTCAGAGATTATTATATTCTATATAATTTGTTGTGGTTTCATTAGCAATGGGTGAATAATGTTTGTAGTTCTAGATGAGGGTCCGTTAAGCCTTTGTATGATATCATGGCATGCTGTGTATGTCATAGACGTTACAAAAGCTTCCAACCTTTCATGAATGTTTTGTGGAGACTGTAAACATTGTAATGGGACTATTTCTTGTGTCTCGCTATGATTTATAAATGAACTCAAGAAAAGGGCAAAGAAGTCTAGATTTACTTCTCTGGACTAAAGATTCCTCAGGTCTCAAGAGACTTGGTCTTTCTATACAGATTCAAATTCTGAACACTTTATGGTCTGTGAGCAGCAGTCCACACCTTCACAAGCTATGGTTTGTAACCATCTCCCTGTTCTGCTGTGGTGGCAGATGAGCCAGGCAGAGAAAACGTTGCCTTTTTTTGGTAATCCTGCAGAAGCGATTACGGTGAAACGTGGATGCAGCTGAGGGCCGTGTTCTACCAGGAGAGTATCTGTGTGTGGCTGAGGCTTTACGCTCCCTGTTTTCAGGATTCACTTAGACCTAAAGGTTTTTCCCACAGAGGTAGATCAGACTCAGTAAATTGAGTCTTTGATGTCTGTCTCTGCCTCGATGGGCTTCCTAGTAGATGGTACGCAGTATGTACTCCATAGTCAACATAGGGTTGGTAGCTCCCAGGGCCAAGTGGTGAGCTAATAATACATCTATGCGGTCTGTTGTTAGGTGTACCTTGAGAAGGGATTACTGGATGGGAAAGATGACTGTACCAAATTCCCCTCCCCTTTTCTCGACAATTTCTGCTCTGATTAGATAGCCACTTCTGTCCTTGTTGTGGTACACACAAGCCAAATAAAGTCAAGAGGACAAACATATTGGTAAAATAGAGCTTAATAATTGAGAGCCAGAAACAGAAAGGATAACAGGGTTACACTGACCATACTTGTGACACTCTAATTTTACTGATTTTTAGAGTCAAAACCAAGGCATGAAAATGGTGCTATCACTCAGTGAGAAAGGTGGGGTGGGGAGGTGGGGAAGGAACTGAAGAAGTGCATTGCAACTAGACTGGCAAGAAGAAGCTAATGAGTTACAGCTGTATTTAAAAGAAAATCTTTCAGGTTTTGAAAATTAGCTAGTGATGGATGGATGGAGGCTGTGGCAATTGATATAGCAGCAGTGCCAAGTGAAACACATTTGTTACCAACAGGGAATAAAATATATGCTACTGAAACCC
Organism: Charadrius vociferus; assembly: GCF_000708025.1. NCBI lineage: Eukaryota > Metazoa > Chordata > Aves > Charadriiformes > Charadriidae > Charadrius > Charadrius vociferus. The sequence continues at coordinate 1,086,020 of NW_009648444.1, forward strand.
TTTAGCACAGCTTGGAACTTAATATAAATAAAGTATATTTTAAAATTATGCCAACAGTCATTCCCAAGAAACAATTTCACTCTCTTTGATTCTCCCCCCCCCCTTCTGCATTAATTTGTGCATACACACATGTTCCTGTATTTGTTTTAATAAAGAATTATGGTCAAATTTAATAACTCTTACATCCAGACTTAGCAGGCACTACATTCAGGGATATGCATTAGGTATCTATTGAGCATTCAGAAACACAAGCTCTCTCAAAATGTTAAAAAGTCACCATCCAGTTGGTTGTAGATTATCAGTAATACTCCTTATAATTTTTTTTGTACTGTAGAAGTGCCTGGAAACTCTAGTAATAGGCCAGCAGCACTATGTCAGGCATGGTGTGAACATGGCACAAGAAGATGGTAGTTGTCCTGGAGAGCTCACAATGCTCACAACAGCTTCATCTCTGTTGTGTTCTTTTTGTTAGACTTTGCTTTTTTAACAGAGACATCTTTTTGTTACATTTTGCAGAAGTCTTCTCCCTTCCCCTCCACCTCCCCCTGTCAGAACAGGATTAAAAGCGAGTAAATAATCTAGTGCTGTCAGATCTTGTATTTCATCACTGTTGCGCCTAAATTTGAATTTAACTCCTGGTTGGTGTACTGTGATTTGAAAAGATGGATATAGCAGGCTGAAACCAATTAAGGAACATGCTCGATCTCCAGGGCTTTGGAAAGGGAGGAATAGGAGACAGGAAGGAAGAGAAAGTCTTTTTTATTCTATACTACTTGCTTGTTCTTTTCATAGACAAAATATCTACCTAATGAAAGTAGTAAAATAACTTAAATCTGACTTCAGCTCTTTAATAATAGATTGAATTTTTAAAGTGCTATGAGACATGTAGTTTATGTCCAGTATTTCCAGTGAAAATGTAAAAATCAGGACCAAAACAATAGCAATGATTATGGCAGTTTTTAGAAGCTTTTAAAATCTTTTTCCACGGTTGGATTCTGTGTGCCCAGCAGCTGTGAATTCTGTCTGTTGCTAAACATTCGTTGAATTTGAATGGATCGATAAAGCTCGTGATTGAGTGCTGCACATCTCTTATCATCCAACAAGTAAAGTTTCATGTGGAATGCTGTCAACAGTTGCTGTCTACTGAAGGCTATTAAAATGGTACTAATGTATTTTCTCAAACAAATCCCTTGGCAATATGACTGCGTCTTATGCCTAGCAGACATTTAAAACAAATCACTAATAGATAGACTGAAACCTTTCAAGAGGTATGACTGAGCCTAGTCTGCAATAAAGCTTTATATTACTTGGGCTTTATTTTTACCTTGAAGAGGCTTATTTTCTGATTAGGGCTTTGGATTGCTCATTTATGTCTGTGAAAGAAGCACATAGGATAGGGATTGCTATAATAATAAAAATGATCTCATTTTTTCTGGAATTTACTTAGCAAGAAAATATAAGGTAATACCTTTTTTTTTTCTTTTTTTTTTTTAAAACACAAAAGGAACATGTCAAATGACTGTGAACATGGAACTGGATATTGTGTTGGCTCCAGATCATGGGAACACTGCAGGCCTTACACATTCAGCATTATTTGAGCTGTCTAATGGAAGTGAGTTTGAAACAGTAACATACAAAATTAAAAATGAGATCTCGGTTATTGGAGGGGATACAGAGAATGATGGTGAGTGCCACTAGTGTGATTAAACAAATGCCTCTTTCTTAAGGTTTATCTGAACTTTCAGAGCTGTAAGTATTTGGATGGACGTGACTGAGAACGCTCTTGGGAGGACAGAAGTATCTAAGAACTTGGAGAAGTTCCATTTGAGATGTTATTTCTATTACTCTAATGGTAAAAATGTAAAGGGTGCAAAGGTGCTTTCAGCCAGATGCCAGCTTAGATGGTTGCAAGCTCTTAACAGTGCCTGCATGTCAGCAGTTCTTTGAACGCTTTATACGTAAAACTTGGTGGGGGATGGGGTGGAAGGATGTGCTACAGGGAAGCACAGATTTATAACCATATTCTGCCAGTGTTCATCCTTCATGGTAATAGGTAAATGTATCCGCTGCCATGTTGATATAACTGAGCCAAATCACAAAATGAACAATCGATGCTTCCCCTGGAAAAGTCAGAGGGGAAAGAGGAATAAAACATCATATAATTCAAAGTCCTAAGAAAAATGAAGACTAGTTTATGGTGCTAGGGAAAGCAGAGCAAGATGTGTTTTCTACTACCCCCTAGTCCTTCTGCTGTGGCCTTTTTGAGGAGGAGAGAATTTTAGAAGCTTTCAGCACTTTGGAACGGGGAGTAGGTACTCAATCCACCAAAAATGAGAAATCAGGTAATTGGAAAAATAGTACTGAGTAATGACTCATAGCAGTTGAAACCAATTCTGACATTCTTTTTCGCTCTGAAGCCAGTTTTTATAGAGCGGTTTTAATCCAGCATATGAGCCAATTCATATAGACAGGTTTGGAACTACAGATGCAGAAAAGAAGCAGAAAATGTCAGGAGTTTAAACTTTTATAAAGGTTGACAAGACAAAGAAGAGAGAGCAGTTGATAAGGGCAGCAATCTTGAAAGGCAACCTTTTAAGCAAAGATTTCCTGAAGATAGTCCAGAGATAAAAAGCTGATTTTTAGAAAAAAATAAAACATATAACGAATAAATCTCTCTAAAAAGAAAGAAATGGCTATTTTTACATGCATGTAAGAGCAAGTAAACATTTGCACTTTAATATTTTCATGTTGAGTTTGAGTAATTGTGCATAAAGACACTACAACTGCATTAGCATTTCAAGGGTTCAGATTTCTAAATGTCATTTTCCTTTCCAAAGCGAGGAACTACACACAAGGACTTCTTTTGTTATTTACTGCTTTTAGTTAGAAAGCTGTAAGATATATCTCCTTACATTACCTGTAAGTACCATTCAAGATTAAATAAAACTAAAAAAGAAAATGGATAAACTACTTTATATAACATATATCATTGTCAACCTTTGTCCCAACCAGGTCTGAGTGGTCAGTTAACCTTTACTTTTGCTTAGCATTTTTCTGTGAGAACTTAATCACTGACCTCGTAGGAAATGAAATACTGAACTCTTGGACTGACTACAGTATTTCGTGATTCAGTGTTCTCGCTTTTGCGGTGTATGGATTCTCCATTAAAGACATCAGGTAACCTTTTTTAAATTAATCGTTTAAGTTGTGGAATTCCAAACTCAGAGCTGTTATGTCCATGGATATAGGCAGAAGGGTATTACTGGTGGCCTGTCTGGCTTAAAAAAAAAAAGTACTGCCCAGTACTTCTGGAGTATGCCCAGTATTTTGGAGACATGTGCATATGTCCATCAGGTTGGCTTTGGGACTCTTATTGTAGGTTACGCTTTCTGACAACAGTTACTGTGCTTTAAAAATGGTGGAGACCCAGACCTTATCCTAGGCTGTGAAACATTTTCGTGTGCAATCATCCTGTGACCTAGAGCTCCCTTAAGGCTAACAGGTGCTCTGCTCACCCTCTATACTGAAAACGGTGCTTAAGAAGTAATTGTGAACAAAAATCTATCAGGCCTGATTCTGAAGCCAGTTGTGCTGAAATGCAGCAGATGTGGAGTACGGTTCCTCCTGAAAATTTAGTGCCCAGGGATTTCAGATCTTGGAACTAAGCGTCCTCTTGTCCACCAACCCATATGACACGAATTCTGCAGTTAATTGCACAGTTATCTGTCGATTATATGTTAACTTTTGGTGTCTAGGAGAAGTCAGCGCTTTACTAGGATATTCAGGGCTTTATCTCTGAAGTTTGCCATCCCTTTGCAGATTAGAGAGGTTATGAAAGCGAATAGCGTGGTCTTGCCAACAACATTTCACTGAAGGGTAAACATTGACAATGCCCTGTCAAGAAGTTACTGACAGCTGTCTCGTGTTGTGAACTTGTGAGCAACAATATATATAACTTCGCCTGTGTTGTGTCAGAATAGAGGCTGGTAATGCATAATGCTGAATTGTTCAATTTTTGGCATGGCAAATGTTTTTGGGCTGACAGAGCAGATTGCTAATACACTCAAAACAATAAGAGACAATTGTCTCACTCAAGAAGAACTCGAAAAAGCAGGCTTAATTTTCTGACAATTTCATCTTGTTAATTTTCTCTTCTTCTGAAACATCTTCCTTGGAAGTCAAATTTTGCAAGTGATACTGCGATGCCACAGGCAGAGCTCACTAGCTGGGACCCAAAGTTCAGCGTCACAGGGAGTTACAAAAGACTTTTTTTTCTTTGCAGGTGGAATGTATTTTAATTATGTACACTTTTATTCCAAATAGCTTAATTTGTATTCCTACAGTACGAATCAAAAAAGGTTCCATGTAATTCCGATTTACAGTAAAAAGGATTAGAAATTGAAAAGATATGTGATATCTGCAGGTAATAAAGCTAACTAGTTGGAGCCTGAGGTTTTTTTTTGTTTGAGCAATTACTCATTTGGCCTAGCCTGGGAAAACCATTAATCATAATGACCAATTTAAAGTGCTCCCTTTCCTTCACGGGCTGGACCACAGAGGTCATCACCTAGTCATTCAGGTCAATGGAAAGGTCACACGTCTCCTCCTGCTTGACTACTGGCCCAGTGTGTCAGTTGACATTGGGTTAACAAATGGCCACTCTTCTCCTAATTATAGGAAATGTGGCAAGCTTGTACCCATGGACAAGGTTCAGACTTAAAGGAACATGTAAGTGGTGGCTGGGCCTGTGGTTAAAAGCTGAAAGAACAATGTCAGCCAAATGAGTTTCACTCTCACCTGAATGAACCTAGAATTCTCTAAAGGACACATTATTTGGCAGTTGCTTCATCTTTATAAATATGGTGCAGAGAGAAAGCTCCCAGAACAATTTAGATTGCATATGGCTGGGGTTTTTTTGGTTTGTTTTGAGACTGACCCCTTGAAGATGTAAGTATAATCGTTTAAAAACTTTGCTGAATCATGCCATTAACAACACTTGGTTTTACACATACATGCATGCTGTGTATATGATCAAATGCAGTGTATTCATCTTGATATCTTTATAGCAATCTTTGATTTCAATAATAGACCTTAAAAGAGGATATTAGTCATACAGTATTGATGAATATGCAAAGAGTAAATAATACATTATAAGCATGATTTGAAAAAAAAAATATCTAAATGCCATTTGTTTATGAACTTGTATTTGAGATGCATAACTTCATGTTGGTTTTGTTTAAGCTCCTGACTGATAGAAACACATGGTGGGAGGAAAAAGAAGCTCAAGCTTTTGAGTCATCTTCCCAGGGTTGATTAGATGATCCCTAATTCCCTGTATCATATGCGTGCCTATCATCATGTTCTAGGAACGTAGCTTTCCAACAAATATTCATAGTTTCTGGGGTCAAATACTGAGCGAAGCCACGTAGGAGCTTAAAACCGCACAGTTAGAAATGTGTTCTAAATTGTACCTTACTGCCTTGTGTAAAGTGTGCTGTGGTGGCCACGTAGAGGAGGAGGGAGTTGTTCAACATGTAAGTAGAAGGGCTGTCAGCGTGTGGGTGGACAGCACAAATTTTGCCACCGATTGCCAGTCTCCCAGTCACACAGTCAGTCCCAGACACGACTCGCTTAGGATGTGAAGTGAGAGCTGGCCGTGTGCTCTCAGCGCCAGAGCACCATATGCTGCTGATTCTGATCCTGTAACTCCACTGTTGCGTGCAGCTCCGTTTTTACGTGGCTTGTCCTTCTACTCCCTTTACAGCTGATAGTTGAGACTGAATTGCAGTTTAACTTATTATACTCATTGGGGAGTTAATACAGTATCTTGTCACCTGTAAATTGCCTCAGCGTGATGCAGGTTGTCATTTCAAATGTGAATTTTCCTATCAGAAAGGAGCTGTGTGGATTAAGCTTTCTTCAATTACCTTGAGAAACTTATAAAACCTTTTTTTCTGTCGTCTACTTTGCCAGCCTCTGCAAGGCAGAAAAACATTTTGCAGGAAAATAGGCTGCAGACAATGTGTGACATTGGGTGCTTTGAAGCATAAAAATAGATTTGCCAAGATGTACTTATGCATATGTATATTTGTGTGTCTTGCTATACTTTTATGTGCTTTTGAATCAGTCCGCATATTTTCGTCTTTTAATAACCTTGCAAGCTTACATTTAAATTATAATCTACCTCTTCTTTCTGATATAACCATTTAAAGATACTCATATAATTCAGGGCTTTACTAGCTGGCCTGACTGGCTTTCACGTCACATCTGTTTGTGACTCTGACAAGAACAAATTAGTACTATTTTTACTCCCATGAAACCAGCACAAGTCAGAAGGACAGTGTAATGAGCGTGTGAAAGTGATTTGCGTGTGGTCTTGTGATGCAAGTTTTATGCAGGTAGGTTAGACCCAGGCTCTTATCCAATATCTAGCAATTTTTAATTTCTGCATTACCGAAAAGCTAATGATTTTGCACAATGAATACAAGTTTCTCCCACTACAGAAGAAATAAATTCTGGAAGGGCGGGAGATTATCCCTCTTTAGAGGCAATAATCTGACTCAAGATGTAGAGCAGGCTTTGGAGTTATGTTCAAATGGGACAGAATACAGATCAATACTGGGATTTTTTTTCGATCCCGGTATAAATCTTGTGATTTAGGGTAGCCATTAGCATTCATGGGATGCTGTAAATATAAAGGGAGTTTGAAAAATCAAGAGGAATGAACCTTCAGTTTTTCACAGGCTAATTGCTTTGTGGTTAATGGCTAAATGAAAACTTTCCATCTGAATAATCCCGTAACTTCCTTTTGCAGGTGTGTATCTGTCAAAATTCCAAATCGACTTAGATCTGAGTTGCTGCTATTTTGGTGTTTTCCATAGGAAGTCATGAAATAGTTCTAGTAGTACTTTTCCATCCCCAAAATATCCAAATTCAATGATTAGTACTTTTTTTCTGTGCATAATATATTGTGCATTATGTAGCGTATAAAAGAAATTTTTATAACATATAAGTGAATTTGGCTTATTTCTCAAACACTGGGGTGCACGAGTTGTTCTCTGCATGTGGAAGGTGTGTGTGCTTTGTTTTTCTTTTTTCTTTGGGCTTTATTTTGTGATCTTTAGTTGCACAGCTTTCCCTCCTAACAGCCTGCTGCTTATAGCTTCTTTTCCGCTACTGTTTTTCTTGTAGGTTGCTCTCAGGCCTGCCTGACCACGTTCACTGCCGATTAGTACTTTAATGTCTGTTTAGAAGTTTCCCACTTGTAACATTTGCACCTATTCAGAGGCATTTTACTTGCAAAGACCAAAAGTTCAGTAAACCTGTGATTCTACAGTCTAAGATTCTGGCTGTAGTTTTCTTACTCCTGAATAGGTTCTGTGTTTACAAAAGTGCTTTCACTTCTACGTTCTTACGGACTCAAAATCAGACTTGAAGGTCTCCTGTCCTAACATTTGTTCTGGCTGTGGAACTACCTAAGTCAGAGTGCAATCAGAACATTTTACGTAAGGCTTAGGTTATACCTAGGCTGCATAACAGATAGCCAAGCTAGTTTAAAATCTAGCAACGCAGGGATCTGTGCTGGGCCGCTGTGCCGCTTCAGTCATAAATAAATAAATGCACCTTCAATATTTAGTTCTTCACCACTAGTGCAAAGCTGTTTGTATTTCCTTCTCATTTTCCTCTTCTCCCTCCTTCTCCAGTAAACAGAGGCATCCCACGCGGTGCGGCTGCCACGTTTCTTTTACTGCAGAAACAGTGAGAACAGGACCGCCGCTCCAGGACTTCTTAAATGTTACCATCTCTTCCAGTCTCTGTTATGTCTCTCAAGCTGTTTCCCTGCTCTCCAGGTCAACTTGTTCCCAGCTCGTATGAGTAGTAGTATTTTTTTTTTTTGGTTCTGCATATTTAATGGTAACCATCTGCTAATACTTATTATCAGATCCCGTGTCCTCCAACTGCTTGGAAGTGCTTAATGTGCCTCAATTGTGCTTAAATTCCTTCTTCTGTAGTGTAACTCATGCTGCAAGGAAATTGTAAACCCCATTCTGTTTTAGGCGTAGACCTTTTAAGACTTGTACATTCTTATTACATGTACGAGAGCCAGCTAGGAAGTCAAGATAATAGCTATTTACCAATACCCTCTTACAATATAATGCAATCAAGAGTATGAGCACAATTAAATCCACAATTTAAAAAGAACAAAGTTCCTAGATATGCCTGCATTTCATTGAAATGAGGGTCATTTGTCAAAATGGAGATCTTTGAGATTAGAATGCAATTAAAAAGTGCAAGTTAAGTTTTTTAAGTGTGGATTTGTAATTGGATATACAGTCTTCCACTCCTGGGTCACCAGTGCAAATCTATCCCAGGTCAGTAGTCACTGAATCCTGGTACCATCTAACAGCTGGTGGTTTATGTGAAATGAGTAGCCTGTCTTACTTCAGTTTGTAGTGAACAGGTGTCCACACTGCAAAAAAGCTACTCCTACAATTGTTAGCTTAACTGGCAGTCTTTCTCTGGGAGCAAAACTGGGTTGCTGCAGAATTTAACTGCCCTGCAGCACTTAAAAAGGATTTCTTCAAACTGGCACAGATTTTTATTTGTGGGCAAGATGATAAGGTTTGTAATTCTTGTATTCTCTTCTTAAACTGCAAATAAGGGGAGGTAGAACACTTAGTATGGTAGCCAAGATGGCTGCGTCAGAATCTCTAAATTACCTTTGTAACAAGGAAACAGAAAGAAGACAGCCTAATCTGAGTATCTAAAGATCCGAAAGCAGCTGTTATCAACATATGGATTTTTTATGCTCTACAATGTTGCTATTAAAACTTTAAAAAGCCAATGAATTTAAAAAAATAAATAGATCAAGGAAGTTCCTTGACATTGTCTCCTGTTCTGTGTTGTAGTTCTCATCTGATACTGTCTCTCAGATCACTTTTCACAATCCCAGTCTTCCATGAGAGCAATGCTACCGTGGTATTTGAGCATACTGAAAAGCAAGTACAGAACTGATATTTTCAACAGATATGTACCCTGCCTACAGGTGAGAGAGTCTTTGACAGATGAGAATCTGAAATATTAAAAATGAAGATCCTTAGTCATAGAGATGGATCACGAAATAGTTTTGTCTTAGACCACCCCCCAACCCCCCCAAAGCTCAGTAATGTGATATATGGCCTGTGAATTTTTTGAGAAGCTTCTTTTCCCATAGAGCTCCCATTACCGTGAGGAACCTCTTCTCTTTCTGCCCCTATCGTTTTGTCCCGCCGCGACAAATGTGAGATTGGGTGCTCGTGGGAGAGCACGCGGCGCTGCTCGTAGGGGTGACAGGACCGGTGGGTTCCCAGCTGAGCAAGGCAACGTGCCTCTCCAACCAGGGCCATTGCAGGGTTCCAGCAGGCATCGCCTGGCTCTGCCCTGCCCCGAACACACGGCCGTGGTGATCCACACACCGGGGCTGGTGTGTTGGGAAAAAGGAAAAATGTCATGAGGACATGCCGTAAAAAGTGGCCTCACAAGGGCACAATGTTACACAGTTTTTCTTCAGCCTAACAGGTGGCTTGTCAACATAACTGTAATTTTATATAGAGGTATTCAGAAGCTTTAGAGACATAGACTATGGCATTTCAATTATGTCCATGCCTTTGATACTGGCGCTACAGTGTTGGGAATGGTATGGCACTATTTAAACTCGGTGTATGTCAGTGTTGGCTACATGGTTGTGTGCCTGGTGCCAGCTCAATACTTTCTTGTGTCAATGACTGCTCATGCTGTGCATGTAAAAGGCAGCTGGAGTAGTAAAGCTTGGGTTTCGCAGATTTGTTGATCATATGGATGAACACTGTGTTACAAACATCACAGTAAAAAAGCCTCTTGCTAATGCATGACGTTCTGTCGGCTGAACATGAGAGTTTAATAAGTAGAGAGATAATCGCACATGGTTTAAAGTGTCACCTTTGTTAATGGTTCTGGTCCATGCAGATTATATGCACGTATTCTATTTTTGTTGTCTCTCAAGAGGAGCTACATTACATTCTCTGCAACCTTTAGGAAGATACAAGGACGCTTTTTCGATTTGAAGAGTGGCTTAAGGATTCTTTCAAGCCCCTGGACGAAAACAAACCAACTAACTCGAAATCCTTAAGATTTCTTGAAATTCATAAAGGATACTGTCTTTTTATTAGCTTTGTATCTGACAGATGGTTTCTTTCTCATCTCATTTAGATGAGTACCTCTACTGACTTTCTTGATTTGTATCCGTATACATGAAGGAAAAGCACAATGACAAATACGTACTTTTACTTCTGCCACATTTTCATTCCTGTGATAACACCAAGGGTTCTTGATGTGCTTAAAGTCTGCTTACGTCTCCGTAAAAGGAATTGATTAGCAATGAGCTTGATGTTGCTTCCTTTAGGCTGAATAGAGTTTTTTGCTGTTGGTGTCAGAGGCACTTGATACAAACTACGTTGCTGTGCCTTTTTTATGAAGAAGAAACTGAGATTTATATTCATTACATTCTCTACCCATCAACCTGAAATAAAGTCATGTTTGTTTCTGATTGCCACCAGTAGGTAAAAACAGAAGAGAAACAAGCTCTGACAACTACTCATCAAGATTTCTATGGCAAAAATAGTTACTTGCCTGTTTTAGGCTGATAATTTTCATTTAAATCTGCAACGTAAATTGCCTTGTTTGGGTGAAGTTCCCCAAATGACATTAATTTTTGCCCACTCTCTAAGAGATCTTATATGGATCTTGTACCCTTAAAATCACATTGCAGAGGAGATAACTTTCTATAGTAACATCTAACTGTAATAATATCAGATGGTTAATTTATACTCACTGAAATAATAAGTAATTCTAATGCTTAGTCTTTATTTCATTGGCTCTCAAATTTTGCTTTGTGGGTTGCTGATGGTCTACTGCATACTTTGTAGTTATTTCTCCCCTTTTCACTTGCAGCTGCCTCTTTTGATGCCTTGGCAGATGTAAGGAAAAGAGCAATTGCTTAGATCTTCCCTAGTGTTGCTTGTAGCCCTAAGAGTAGGGACGTGGCGTGAGAAACACCATCACTTTGAAATGGAATAAACTCCAAACACCTACTTGTTATCAAGTCTGGAGTTTCAGAGAGGAGGAAAAAAAAAAAAGGGCTTTCTTTGGATATACTAAAAGCAGAACAGATGCAGGAAGAAGAGCAGTGAGAGGGTACATGAATATAGTCAGAAAAGTCAATCATCCCCACTGATTAAGACACCAGGTTCTTCCTCTCTAATTAAAGCACCCTATTAAGGAGCAGGGACACCAAGGGGGAAGATAAATGAGCACTTTAAGCCTGTGCAGTGGAGTAGTACTCAGTGCTGTCCTCTTCACCTCTTTGCTATGCAGCTGCGCAGCAGGGCGAAGAGGAGGATGCTGAAGTTGCGCCCCTGACAGCAGATATTTTCTTCCTGCTGTGCGGAGTGGTCTGAGTGCCCCAAAACAAGAACCAGAACTGCTCAGCAGGAGAATCGAGACGGGCTAAAGGACAGATACTCATGTTCACCATTATGGTATACAGCAGGGTGGTGATTAGTTCTAGGTAACCCATTTCATTTCACATGGGTGTGTTGGAGACCTTGTGTAGTGTTTGCAGTACAATGAGTAGGATTGCTCATCGCTATGCCAGTTGGACTGTTTTTTCGTCGGCAGTCTAGAGCTACCCTTTCCCACCACAGGTACTATATTCTGTAGCTTTTAAGCGAGCAGAAATCAATGATAATATAAGAGGTTAAACAATATGTCAGTTGACTAACTTGGAGTCACAGGAGCAGAATCATAATTTCATAATTTGATGCATATACTAGCACCTTTTTAAGTGGAATAAATATTACTGTGATAGATGGTCACATCTGGAATTACTGATGATGTTCAAGAATAAAAAAGCTAGAGAAATACCGGTGTTTCCGGTAGGAGTGTGGAATGTATGATCTATTGTAGCTCATGTTTGCTGACTGATCAAACCAATACTTTCCTCCATAAAAGAGAAAATTGTGTCTGGATGTTCATCTTATGCTAGCCAGAGGTATAATATTTGAAGGCTGCTTCAGCTTTAGTGAAAGCAAAAAATCTGCCATAGTAAGGAACTGTGAACTTTGGAATAAAACCCCCTGAATTGTTGAGGTTCCAGTAGAACAGGCTGGGGAGAACAAGACACTGGTCAACACCCAAGAACACTCTCAGGATTAAAGATTCATGATTTATCTGGGAATTGCGAGCAGGTTTACTTCTTTGAATAGTACTGCAGTGTGTGCCACTCCTATAGGAAATTATTTACTGTTATTAGAGCAATCAGGAAAGGTTGAAAAAGGAAAAACTGCAATTCATAAGTTTCATCAGAGTTCATAAAAAATTCAACGGTTGCCTAAGGTTGTGACATAGTAGGAGGTTTGTTTTCAGACCTAGCCTTTTCACTGCACTGTTTAAGAACACTTAAATAATTTGTTCACCTGACAAAGCAAATATGCTGTAGAGGAGGCATTTTATATATTGTATTGACAGTCTATATGTTTTTGTTTTAAAGACAAGAAAAGATATGGGCAGGGCTTTACTGTTTGCTTGAAGTGTTCGTAAATATGGCTAATGATGCAGAGAGTTACCTACCTAATTTCAGACCCTTTAGAAAAACCTGTAGGGGCTGTTTGTCTCATGGTAGATTTCTGAAGATGTCTTCCAAAAAAAAAAAAAAAAAAAGTTTCATTGTGCTTACGGTAGTTAGCGATGCCTTTTATTCAGTCAAAAGTGGCTCCCTTTATGCATTAAGTCTAACATACCAGGGATTATCACAAAAGAGCTTGATTCCTCTGTTACCATAGCAGAATAATAAACAGCAAGCTAAGAAGTAATTCTGTATTTGCACTGGTTCTCTGCTCAACAAATACTGAGGAGGACCTGTGTAACACTTCCATAACACTTAAAAAGATAGTAACGTCGAATATGTATGTGTGCCATCCAACTCCCCCCTACCTCCAACAGTCCTTTAGTCTTATGCATCTTCTTAGTGAAGGTAGGAGAGGGCGTTTACTCTTATTTGTCTATTTTATGTGTTGGGTGTGGTATCCATGCCTCAAAAATTAAAACTGGAAAAAAAAACGAATAATGTTGGGCACATCCTCACCTTTTGTGAGAAAATTGCGTATTCGTCATTTCATATAGACTTTCTCAGTTGGCATCATTAGTGGGTTACATTGGCATAAAACTACTGTAGAAAGTGTTTAATGTATAATCACTGGAAGTAAGTACAGCCTATACAACCGTTGAAGAAAAAATGTGTCTTATTGCCATAATCAATTTAGCAGAAAAGGATACTATGCAGATTTTTTAATTTTAGGATTTTTTAAATTAGTCTTTAAAATGCGGATTTTGTAATTTTTTTTTAATGTGAACTTTTGTCATCTTTAAAGATCACTGTGTTAATTGGATAGAAGCTATTTAATATTCTTAGAAGATTCCTTCTTGAACTGTATGATTTCGTGTTATTTTAAAGGTAAAGAAAATATTGGGGAAATGACAGGGTTGTTTTTTTCTTTACCTGAGTGAAAACAACGGCTTGCAATTGCTTGTGCAATTGGTGAATACACGCTACCATATATTGTATATTATATGGGTGAAAAATTACAGTGTGGAGGGACAGAGTAGATGCAACTCCTAGCACCTGATGGATTTGGCTTCTAATGCATACAGATCCATGTGTTTAAGGGCTCATTGAGAATGAGGAGAACCTGAGCAGGTCACTAACTCCCACGCCACCCCAGAAGGCCATTGAAATCTAATTTATTTTGTGATATTGGTGGCCTAGCTACTAAAATTTTCAGGCTGCATGACTGTATGATTTTCACAGTTCTTGCTCATACATGAAAAGCTAGGGAGTTTTAACGTTACATTTATCAGTGTTAGCCTTTAACAAAGAGAATTTTATAAACAAAGCTGTGCTTAAATCCCTGTGGCAAACATGAATTAATGCTCGAAGTGGGGATTTGACTGGAAGGTCATAAAGATGTTTTTTGACTGCTGAACTGCATCAAGTAGTCCGTGTAGGTTTTTGAAAGATGTCATCTGTGTAGTGTTTTCATCTGGTAGTCATGTTAATAGCAGTAAGAATATCACTGGAAATAATTCATAAAGGTGAACTGAAAATGCTTTGAAAAAAAATATTAGGGCTAGGAATGAGTATACGAACTTTTTTAACGTGCTTTTCACTGTGTGTCTGCAGCATAATGTGTATTAACTCTTGCTTCAAGAACTGTGCCCATACTATATTCTGGTAATGTCATATGAAACTTCTGTCATTGCAATAATTTTTCCTTGGCTATTTGAACTCAGATAAAAGGGTGTATAACTGAAATTTTATATACTTTTTTTTTGGCTTTTACTTCTTTACAATATGGGGTCTACAGTTATATGGATACTGTGCAAAATTCTGTCTTGTCTTTTGTAGGCCAACTTCATACATCTGTATGATTTGGTTATTGGTGTGGCATCGCTGGCAAAGATGCTGTTTCAGAAAATTGATTTGAACTGATGCGTATGTTAAAGCTATTTGTGAAGCTGTGATACTTCAGGTTAGAATATGAATGTGATAAAGTACAGCTTCAAGGTGCTTGGAGATAGAGCACAGATGTATGAAGATGCCTTACTGCGTTGTTCCTCAGTTGATTGCTCTTTGAATACTTACATGTCGTATTTCTATCTTCTAGAGTTTTTGGTGTTCCCTTGGAGGAAAGGGGGCAGAAGGAGTGGGGTGGGAGGTGAAGAGTCGGTGGAAATGAACATATGTTTTACTCTTGTCCGTGTTTTAGTCCTGGGAAGCCCGCTTCAAAAGCTGAGTCTTTAAAGTTCATTGCTTTTATCTGGAACACACAACCCCCTTTGGAAAGTTTCTTTATCTTTTTGTTTCACTTGACACCTACACACTAAGTTAGCCAGTGTGCTAAACAGCAACATCTAAATGCTTCCTTTTATGTGTTTCTAATTGGGTGGTTTTTTCTCAGAAGGGTCAAATTAGAGCTTGCACACCCTTAGCTGTGGTGGTGAGAGCTGACAGGACCAGCTCAGTTCTGCCTCTTCAGGCAGATGCTTGGAAATGTAATCCCTGTACAATTTCTTACGCTGACAGGGCATCTGCTAGACGTGTTTGTGTTTGTTTTCCCATGGGTTGTTTTGTTATCTTAAATACAAGTGGTTTTTTTGTCCATGTGGTGAGACCATATAAAATATGTTTGGTTTTTTAATAAAATTTGGGGAGGTAAGCATGGGTTGGGGGTGTGTGTGAGAGAAAGAAACAGAGAATGGAGGAGGTGGCAAATGGATAGTTCCCTGAAATTTGTAAATGCCTTCACTTGGTCTCATATGGAAGAATACTTGCGCGTTTTTCCTGTTTTACCTATATTACTATTATACTACCATTCTAAGCAGAACTGTTTCAGGGTATTATGAATGCATTTTGTGAACAAAGCTAATAGTATGCTTAAAACATTAGACTAATGTCTCGTAGTTGAATAGATCCAGAATTAGCACTCTAATTATTATGCAGTCCCAGGATCACTTACTGGAAAACCAGTGGAGTTACTCTGGTTATGGAAAGGGAGAGCTAAGAGTAGAATTTAAATCTGGAATTTATATATACAATCTTTTCATACTTCAGCATATGTTTGAAAGTACGTTAAGAAAACTAGAATAACAGCGTGAAATAGCTGGGTCCAGAAGAGCAGGCAGGGTCAATGGAATGCTTTGTTTAGACATATTCTGTTAGTCCTTACGTTATTGTTCATGTAGGATCAAACTTTGCTACCAAATGCTGTTTTGCTTTTCTCTGCAGCGAGGGCACCTCCCTCATGAATTACAGCTGTTGAAACCAGCTCTTATAATAAGCAAATTTGGTGGGGTGGTAGGGTGTTTAAAATTGATACCTAAGCCTGAATAAACTTTCTGGAGTTCTAATATTTTACTGGATTATAACCTGTTGCTTTATAGCACTGAAAGTAATTTATGATGGTTAAAATAAGTGATAAATGGGGGTTTGGAATGTGCTGCTTTTTCCCAGTAGGCGAAGGGTTAGATGTGGAGGTCAGACATGCTGTACAGGCAACCTTGCCTTTTCTTTAAAATGCCTCAGTTTGAAACCAAACAGGCCAGTTGTCTCAAAACAACTTAAGAAATTGCTTCAAGGGTCTTTTATCTTTTTCTAGTGTAAATTTTGATTAGTTTGTTTCCTTTGGTTTTGTTTTTACTGTGAGTAAAAATTTTTGCTGCTGAACTTTTCAGGAGAAGTTTTAATTTTACAAGTATTACTGCCTTATATTGTGAATTGCTCAGCCTGTCGCCTCTGATAGCATCATCAGACCTGCAAACTGTGGTCTCAGGTTTTTCATTAAATGTCATAATAGTGTATTCATTTCTGTTTAGAGATTGTAGGAATGAAAGACCAGAAAAGCCTCAGAAGTTTATCCTGTGTGCTGTCTTTCTCAGGAAGGATGGTTCTCTAAGTACATGTTGTCCAGTCTTGTGTAAATTCTTCTATGGCTAGATTTTTTCCATTTTCACTGATAATGGAAATTCATTCTCTGGCTTTTTCCTTGTTTAGCTGCGTCCAGTGGTCTTTGTGGATTCAGTCCTTAATAATAGGTGTTAGATAAGAGCCACAGACGAAGACAAGCAACTAGAGCAGTTCCTTGCATTGATGGAGAACAACTGCATTACCCTGCAGTAGAGGATGGGTAGCCAGCCTTGCATCCTGCCCTTCCATGATGGAACTCGTTACCTCAGGTAGCTGGGGCAGGCTACGTGCTCTTGGAAGTGAAGGTCTGTACGCTGCACAGTGTCACGTCCACTGGTACCACCACCAGACTGGTGAAGGATTATTTCAAGCCCATCCTCAGCTTGCTGTAGCAGCAGTGGCAGAGTCAATTGTCAGACCCTTTGAATGTTCTTTCAAATGCAAACACTTCTGCTTCAGAAAAAATTCTTGATGGAAGCTGTATTTTTCTGGGTGACCTTTCATTTCTCATAGGCCAAATGGGCATAAATACTGCAGCACCATCATTCTCAGTGCATATATTCTGCAGAGAGAAGCTGTTGATAAATACCTAGATAAATACCTTTCTACATGTTAGGGCATTAAAACCAATATTTCATGTAAATTAGCAGTTGCAAATGACTTGATTTTATTTGTGTTGAGTTTTGAAGCAGTCATATAATTTAGTTTCTTTATTGTGATTAAATATTTCCAATTCTAACTACTGTGTTACTTAAAATACTGACACGGAGAAGTACAGCAGGAGATGGAAATACTTCATTTGAGAATTAAATGATTTGCTAAATTACAGAGTTTAAAACTAGTTACTTCAATATTTTAATAGTAACATTGGTGGGATATCAATTATTTCAAAATGGTATTTGATCTGCTCTCCTATGTATTTGCTACCATTATTAATTCATGTATAACTGAAGCTAGTGGGATTCTTTGTTCTGCTCTTAAGTGTATAATGGGAAGTTCAAGGAGCCCCAACTAATTTAACTTTTATCCCAGTGGAACATCAACTCTAGGGTATTACCAAAATAAACTATGAGGCTAATGAGTTTTCCCCTAAGTTCATTATTAAAATTATTTCTTAATTACAAGTCATTATTATGCAGCCAGTTTTACATATATGGTAATTATGCTTTATAGTGAACATTTTATATTTCATAAAACAAACATACTTCAAAGGATGGACCATTATCTTTAAATGCTAAATGGAGAGAAGCATCATATGTGGAAGAAAATAGCTTACCTTGTAAAATGTTTCCTAATTAAATGCTGAATGATCAAATTGCTTTAAAAATGTGGACTGAATATGGCCTTATAATAAGTTAAGACTGTTCTCCAAATACAGTATTAATCGCCAGCAGAATCTGGTCTTGAGTCATAGATGCTCCAATGTTGTACTTGGCAATATTTATATTAGAATGTCTGCGGTAACAGCAAAACAGCTTCTGCTTTCCATGTCTCCTACTATAAATATACTGAAGATCCCACCCCTTCAGCTTGTCACTGTCACAGAATCACAGAATGGTCAGGATTGGAAGGGACCTCTGGAGATCATCTAGTCCAACCCCCCTGTCAGAGCAGGGTCACCTACAGCAGGTTGCACAGGGCGGCATCCGGGTGGGTTTTGAATGTCTCCAGAGTGGGAGACTCCACAACCTCTCTGGGCAGCCTGTGCCAGTGCTCTGCCACCCTCAAAGTAAAGAAGTTACTCCTCATGTTAAGATGGAACTTCCTATATTCAAGTTTGCACCCATCACCTCTTGTCCTGTCACTGGGCACCACTGAAAAAAAGACTGTTCCCATCCCCCTGGCACCCTCCCTTTAAGTATTTATAAGCATTAATAAGATCCCCCCTCAATCTTCTCTAGACTAAAGAGACCCAAGTCCCTCAGTCCTTCCTCATAAGAGAGATGCTCCAATCCCCTAACCATCTTTGCAACCCTTTGCTGGGAGGATGACCTCCCTTGACCTGCTGGCCACACTCTTCTTGATGCACCCCAGGATACCATTCGCCTTCTGGGCCACCAGGGCACATTGCTGTTGTCCACCAGGACTCCCAGGTCCCTTTCCACAGAGCTGCTCTCCAGGAGGTCAGCCCCCAACCTGTACTGGTGCATGGGGTTATTCCTCCCCAGATGCAGCACCGTACACTTAACCTTGTTGAACTTCATCAGGTTTCTCTCTGCCCAACTCTCCAGCCTGTCCAGGTCATGCTGTATGGCGGCACAGTCTTCTGGGGTGTCAGCCACTCCTCCCAGTTTTGTGTCATCAGCAAACTTGCTGATGGTACACTCTATCCCTTCATCCAGGTCAAGTGAATCAACGAAGCCGTGAGAGCTGCGAGTAGCATCGGCAGCCAGTGACAGTTCTTGTTGTGCTGTGCGGAACAGCACAGACAGTGGGAATTAACAGGCTGTAGATTTTCTGAGCAGGTGTGAATATAACTAAGGTGGGTGTCCTCTGAGAACATCTCCCTCTATCTGTTCACATATAGGATGTCTTTGGCTTTATTGAAATTGAAGGAAAAAGAGATATGACAGGACCTGGTGACATGTGCTGAAGTTTTCTGAAGTCAACAGCCATTTACTCTGTGCTTGTGCGGTTCCTTGAGCAGAGCTGTATCTACATATTTGCTTAATCGCTTTTACTGAATAGGGATGTTTATTGGCAGCACAAGTTTAATGCAGGCAGCTCCTGCCAATCTCCCTCAGCCACGTTGTAGAACGACGCTTTCCAGGGCTCTGAGGGCAATTCATTCCTCATGCCGTTCATTGGCCTCCCTGCTCAGGCTGCCAATAAACTGCCATTTACGGTTTTTGTGAGGCTAACAGGTGTTCTTGAGGAATTGGACCACCAAATCACTTGACACAGTAAGGGAGAGCAAAGAGTGAGTATCACTGTATGTCTAAATGTCTTGCTATATATTTTTAGTGTTTATACACTGTATTATGAGTTTTCCAGAGAACGTTTTTAATTGATACAATAAAATGTTATGGTTGGCTATATATTCTGTGTAAAAACCAAAAGGCTGAACTAGTGTGACAGAGGCTTCCTGTTTGTGAGCAATTTTCCCCATGCAACACGCTGCAGAAATAGCTTTGATACCAGGAACGCACAATAGTCATGAAAAGTCATTTTTGTAGCAGCCTACTTCCTCCCGCTTCCTCTCGGGAGTTTTCCTGGTGCGTGTCGTCCCCAGAAATGAAGACCAGTGCATAAGGGCCACCCAAGGAGATGTTTCTGTGAGGATTCAGCAAAGGGAGGCAGCGCATTGGTGGCCACATTCTTCCTCGGGTTCCTCCGTTTTGCCCAAGCATGGGACGAGGGACGGCCTGGCTCGTGGTTTAGGACAGAATTTGAGAATACATGGCCTTGCCCCTTGGCGCTGTAAACCAGTTCACATCTGATAGCATGGTGCTCTAATGTCTGTTTCATTTTATAACTTCATTGCTACAGTATTTTGAATGTGCTCTTAATTGGTCTCACAGCCCTCTTGTGGACCCAGATTACTGCTCTTTATTTATACCGGCCAAATGAACTGTGGACGTGAGTCAGAAAAATAGCGCCTTAAGTGTTGTCGTCACGCTTGCAGTAGGGTAGAGAGAGCTTGAAGGAGTCCTGATTTGGGCTTCAGGTATCTGTACATTTTGTGTCTAAGTCATGGTTGACCGTATGAAGTATGTTGTAGAAGTGGAAGATTAAAATGTGTTTGCTTTTTATAAAAAAATTCCCTGTGTTTCTGTAGGTAAGAAAGATTTCACAGCCTGACAGAATGACATTCAAAAACTGAATTAGTTGATGATTAATTTGCTACGAACAGCTTTGGGTGCTCTCTCATTAATCCATAGCTGCCTGATAGGAAAATGACAAAGTATTTTGAATGATGCTGGGTTACATGACAGTGAAGTCATATAAAAGTGAGACTAATGATACCTGTTAAGAAGTTGAACAGTGTGGCTTGGAAAAAGCTGTTACTGAGTTCTTTCTTTGGCATTTCCAAATCTGGTTCAAGGGACTTTGCCTACCGCTGTCCTCCACATGCCACTGGGCAAACACTTCTTTTTGGAACACGAGGCTGTAGTGAATTACTTTTCTTGAGGAAAGAAACGTCAGTGTTGTCTTCATTTTACCTGCCCTGAAAATTGGTGCTGTAATGTCTCTCATGGAACTGGGCCATCACCATGGTTGATAATGTGCTTTGGGATCTCTGGGTGTAATATGTACTGTATAATGGTATATTGTTTCTAGTGAATATTAATATAAACATTTATATATTTGTTCATGACTTCAGCATACTGCTAAGGTCGCTCCTTGGAGGTTTAGGACTTACAAAAGTTATTTCTTTCTTTAGCATTTAATTCCATTTCCTCTGCTCATTCTCTTTTTGAACTAAATTATTTCTGATGCATGTTTTTAAAATAAATTAGAAAGTTGCAAAGATGTTTCTTCGTGTGCATATATTTATCTTTTTGCCAAACAAAGTTCTGTTTCATAGATTCACTCCTGGGTCTTACCCCACGCGTAAAGACTGGGTCATAATTCCTTGAGTACTATGAAAATGGGATTTTCAGTCGTCTCAGAAGAACCCTTAGGAGGTATTACTTGATTAACTGAGTTGAGGAGAACTGCCAAAG
The DNA here is from genome assembly GCF_000708025.1 of Charadrius vociferus. NCBI lineage: Eukaryota > Metazoa > Chordata > Aves > Charadriiformes > Charadriidae > Charadrius > Charadrius vociferus. The sequence goes on from NW_009648444.1 coordinate 1,107,224, forward strand.
ACTTTTGAAATTCAAGATGCCTATCAATTTTTTTTATTTTTAGAACTGTACTGGGGTAAGCCAATTTTTAGAGTATCTACAGCAAGATTGATCTTGAAGTATATAGTTATATTACCTTGATGGCCTGTGAATGAACCTTTGTTTTTCACAGCCTTTTGTATTAGGCTCTAGTTTGAGATGACCAGATATTTAATCTTTTCCACCAGAATTCATATATAAATGAGATTGCAACTTATTTTCTGATATATATAGAATATTATTAAATGGATATGATTTACTTATATTTTATAATTTAAATTCTCTTGTTCGTGCTTTGCTTTTTTTCGCTTTGTCTTCCTTTTCTGGTTTTGCTCTTGCCAGCAGACTGAATGTAGAATTTGACTGAGATACAATTTTCTTAGTGTTGTAATGCTTTATTACAGAGCTTTTATCTAGTGGCTCACAGTATCTCTATTTCAGATTTCATTATATATAGCAAAGACTTTTACATTAAGTATGATCGCTAGGCAGTAGTTTGTTATCCACATGCCTGCTGTACCATGTGAGGGTTAATGAGGGAAGGGATGTTTTGACTGGACTATGCAGCAAAAATGCTGAACTTTATGCTCAGTGTTAAAAACTAAAAAATCTGTTCAGTCAGACAAGCTACATGTACCTAGAAAACAGCAGGTTCCCATGCTGGAGAAGACTTTAATGGTGAAATGATCAAGACCTGGGGCTATTAAGGTACCTTTGACTTTTCTGCCTTAGCTTAGTGATGTTAAGTTTAACAGTATACGGAGGTGTTTATTATCTCTCACATCTTCCCCTAGTCTTTTGCAATTTGGATGCACTATGAAAAATTCTCAAATAGCAGTCTGCTGGTACTTCAGCATAAGAAGGATGTATTTTGGTCAGGTGCATACCTGAGTCAAATTTAAAGTCTTTGAGTCAAAGACAGGCAGGCACTAACTTCCCTTGGAGATCTTTTGCCCAGGCTGAGCAAGCAGGACCTCCATGCTGTCTAACTTAAACCTGCCTTAGATAAATCGATGTAAGTCACAATCACTGCTGTGTACTCAGAGTTGCATGGGTGGCTTAGGCTTGCATTTTTGTTGTTATTCCTTGTAGACCTTTTTAACCAGGAAACATACCACTTATGTGTGTGTCCTACTATTTTTTCTTTTTTTTTTCTGCACCATTTATAACAAGAAGTTCTATCTGTTCCTATCTCTCTCAAACCCGGTTCAGCTACTCAAGCTGGATGGTATAAGTCAGATCAGGTTTGAGTGATTTCTCTCTATTGCAGCCTTCCTCAAATCTTGCCTTCTGCTTATGCCACAAAATAGCTGCACAGACAGGATCACAGAGGCCAAGAAGAGACTTGTTATGAACAATCTATCCAATGTTATTCACACAGTATGTATGAGATAAACATATCCTTGTGTTTTTAGATTTTTGAAAATTTTCCCCTTGAGAAGGGAGAGTTTATGCAGAAACAGTTGAGCAACAGAAAAATATGTTTAATTAGTCAATCTAATGGACATGGCACTTGCAGAAGGGCATTAAGGGCTTATGATTATGTTAAAAATCACAAATTTACGAAGTCCTAAATCCTTTGTTGCTTTCAAAATAACACACTCCCCCCCCTCCTCCCACCCCCGGAATGTGGTGTTCTGACCTCGGAGCCCTGATTCCTCAAAAGAAAGTTTAATCTGTACCTATTAGAGCCTTCTTTTCATTCTTATATAGAAGACTGTTGCACGAAATATCAGACTCTCTTTAGCTCAAGATGCTGATCTGAAAGGTGAATGGAAAACCTTCAGTAAATATATAAAAGAAAAAGGCTAAATACCTTCTTTTCAGCAAATGATCACAATGATTTTTATGAAGAGGGTGTATCTATAGAGACAAGTATTCTAAAAACCATTTTTTTTTTTTAGTATCCAACATTTATATTACCATAAGCATATAAAAACAGCAGAGACATCCTTGCTCTAGATCAACTGTTCTTTTTTCATGCTTCTATAGCTGCTTAAGAAGTATATTTGCAAATACGTGGCAGACTTTCATAGCAATAAAATATTTTCAGTAACTTAAGAAAATGCCTTTTTTTGATTGTCTCAAATTGCTTTACAAACAGTCCATGAATTTATGCAATTTCAGTGCAATGAAAACCATAGATTTAATTTGTAGTGCTTCGTTATGATCTGCTGGTATGACCTGGTGTATAAACAGGTCCGTGGAATTCCCCAAACTATTTTTTCTTTTAGGAAAACACTCAGTTGGATTTTACATGTCATCAGTGATATGCTGTCTATCAGAAGCTTGGGTAAATTTAAGTGGTTGATGTCATGTTACAGAAGTCTTCTTTATCATACCTCAGAATTTTGCCCAGTCTTTGATTTCCTGCTAGTGACTGGCAGTTGAAATTGTGATAGACATGGATTAAGATGGAACTTCCCTAATTTCTCAGTTATGAACTATCTCCAATCTAATAGACTTACTGACCTCAAAAGTAATTGTGACTGTTAAATGTTTCCCAAGGTTGAGTGTTCTTTGGCATGGCACATGCAGTATAACACAAAGGCATGGCAGTGTACTATGAAAGGGCTTGCTCACCTACTGAAAGGACTGTAGTTATGTTAGCATGGTGCTTAACTAATTAGTTCACCACCACCACCTGCCATAGCATTTTGTGTGATAGAGTTTCTCGCTTAAGTTTGTTAAAGTGTTTTCCATTTCTGCCTGTCTCCTCCTGCTTCCTTTGAAATTAAGGCATATGACCTCGCTGACCACTTTGGTCGGGAGAAAAAACAACAAGCAAACAAAAAATTCCAATTTCAAA
>NW_009648444.1:1110091-1134602 GCF_000708025.1 Charadrius vociferus
TACGTCTTAGATCTGAGCATCACCGCTATACTGTACCATTCATCCGTACACCTGTACTTGGCCTTGCATGTACTCGCTTCAAATGAGCTCCTGAAAAGTAAACCAATTTCGTTATTTTTGGTCAGGATTTGAATTCTCAGGATGGCATGTAGCAGAATTCATACATGGTCTTGTTTTTGAAGCTGTAAATCTCTCTGGAATGGTCTGGGCTCTGTGGCTTTCACCGGCTGAATGGAACCTTGTTTCTTCTGAGCCCTCTTTTGTGTTGGTTTTATCATTATGTGCCTCTTACTTTCTAAAAGCTTCTCAAACACAGAAGACAAATTTTGTCTGTGGGGCGTTTCCATATGTCAGAAATCATTGCTGAGATGTCTTTAAGTTTCGAGACGTGTGTGTGTGTGTATTTTACGGGAAGCAAAATGAAGGAAATGAAAAAAAAAAAAGAAACGGCAGGCAGAGCAAGCACATGGAGAAAACTCTGTGTATTTAAGGGCAACTGTTGTGTCGGGACATGGTATGCATCACTGCTGCCTCTTGACAGGTTCACTGTGGAGAGACGCAAATTAAATTCTTTCAGTTGCAGTTTTGAAGCTAAAAGTGTTTGACTGGTTCAGCCCCTGAATGGTGTTTAAGGAATAAAGGGAAAAAGAGCAGGAAGTTCTAATTGGCAAATTACTTCTTGTTATTTAGTTTGGCTTCCAAATTGGAAATTACGATAATGAGGAGCTTTGTGGGACTTGCCCTTGAAGAGGGCCAGGCAGCTTTTTGTTCAATTACCATTTAATGTGAAGATATTCAAGGAACATATTGTAGCATTTAAGCCATCACTTTCTATTAAACAAGTATTCTAAGGTAATGATTTTTAAATCTCTCTCTGTAGATGGCTTTTGTGATTTTAAGTTGTCTAAGTGAAGTGTAGATTGCAAACAAGGGCTAAAAGGATTTTCTTGTTATGTAATATTCAGCAAAGGGACTTTGAATATATTTCTCAAGATGTAATAAAGAATAGTGTTGTATGCCATGATATGAGGACTTCACATCAACATTAATCTCAGTAACTGTCAAGGTGAATATATACATTTTATATGTAACTTTCATTAATTCTACTGTGCATTGTTTTTACAATTTCTCAACAACAAATGTTCTTGTTGACTGAAAGCAAGATCACTGAGAAGGATCTGATCCTGGAAATAAATATATAAAAAGTGCCATTAGCCCGTGAATTATATCTTGCAGATCGAGGTCTGAAACTTGAACTGTTTGCTGTTACATATATTCATAAATACAAGGAAAAAAAAGTCTGAAAATAGCAAAGAGGAGATGTAAAAACTCAGTCCTCTGAGAAGAATACAGTGTGAATTCTTCGTTTTAAAAAACATGCTGCTAGTAACAGGTTTGTGGATATTTAACGGGTACACAGAGAAAATAAGTTTATGGTTCCACAGACAATGGACTGGGATTGTATTCTGTCACCTGTTTTCATTCTCTTTCTTTTTTTGCTTTCTTAGTGCAAATGACTCATTCCTTTTCCTTGTCTTTGAAAGATCTGCCTTAGCAATCTTGTCTACTACTTATTCTGTAGAGTGGGCTGCGCACAAGCTTGGTAAAAACATAGAGCTTGTTGCCTCCGGAGCAAGGAAATGGTGTAGACAAATCAGTTACCAAGTTTCACTCAAAATGTAAAGGCAAAAAGTATTCAGTGATGATGCTTTGAATGGACCACTTAAAAATAATAGTTTTAAGCTTTTAAGAACCATTGCACACACACACATATTTTCTTGCTTATGGTCCTGTAATTGACCCTTCCCATTAAGTTGCAAGCTCAGAATAAACAAGCATAACTAGATGACTTTTCACTTATCAATGTTCACAATAATTAAAATGGTTAGGTAGAATACTGGAAGAGAGTTAATTTGTTCAGTATGTTTCCTTCTGAATTGGCTCCTTTCAACCCCAAATTTGGCCTAAAGCAAATCCACTTAATGCCATTTTCTTAAACCTCTTAAAACAGAGGCATGTAGTAGGAACACAGTTCCTGAACTCTAGCAACCATGCTGGACGCTGTTCTCAGACTGTCTATTATTGTTTCGGTATGAGTGGATGACCAGTGGATGATTCATAGTCTCACCCTCCTGTCCAACACAGAGAGCTGTTTGAGAGCAAACCCACAGGCAATTTACTTCATGTATTTCCTTTGGGTTAAGCTGGTCCAGGAACAAGAAAACCAATTCATGAAAAAAAAAAAAAAAAATTGTTGTGTATGCTGCTTAGTTACATTTATATGTTAATGCATGTGAACATACAACTGTATATCAGTGTATATACGATCCATATGTACATACATATAGGTGTGTGCATACATGGTACTAATAAAGGAAACATCAGTAGATTATGGTAGTAAGGTACTTCATTTCCTCCAATGGTAGCCAAAACTATGCTTTGGAATTAGCCTCTTGAAAAAGATGGCAGTTCATATCAAAGTTTCATAGTAAGGCCAGGAAGGGACTTCTAGATAACCTATGCTGACCTCCTCCTGTATATCACAGGCAATTCAGTATACCCAGAGACCATAATGGAAATATTTTATTCCTCGGGAGACTGCATGCCGTGAACAGTAAGCAAGAAAGACAAATGTATTGGTAAATATCTGAGCCTTCTGTATTGTCCAGGTTGTATAAAATATATCCCAGCAACCCCAGGGAAAGCCTGTGTTCTCTACTGGAGGGAAAATAAGGAAACAAAGCCAAGGCCCTTGCTTGTCTCGCACAGGGGAAGTCTTTTCATATTTGAGTGATCTGGTGATTGGTAATGCCCTCAGAATGCGAACTGGTCACATACCAGTCAGGTACCTCAAAGACAGATTCATATGGCAATTTTTAACAGTGGGTTGCTTCATCTCGTATCTGCTTTGAACCTGTGGCTGGTCTCTGATGGTGCATGGGAAGGGCTGCCCGAATACAGTCAGCTGCAGAATGGTGTTTGTTCCTCTCCAACATCTGGCTGAAGCCCTGAAGCAGGAGATTCAGTCACGCTGAGTGTTGCAAAGTGTTATGAGCCTTTGGAGGTCAATACAGGCAATCTTATTCTCCCCTTTTGGCCCTTGTTAGACAGAGATAAGCGCAGGGTGTCATAGATCATCAAGTATCAAAGCTAAAAAGGAGAGCAGTGTCCCTGCAGTAGTGCCCTTCACAAATAGGCCATTGTTGGTTTATTTATTTATTTATTTTTCCTTCCAGGAAGTAGAGGATAAAAATGTCTTAGATATTGTATCTTAGAATATTCCTGGTAAGATCTGACAAAGTTTAAGATGTATGCAGATAGAAGTAAAGATGAGTTTAAGTAAACCTTGCTTTAACATTCTTAAGAGATGCAGGTAGACAGTGTGTGGGTAGTTGACAATTCGATTTATATTGGCAGTTCTCTCCACCAAATCTTAGTGCAGTCTTGGGTATGACTGTACTCTGTTGGTGGAGCGCAGTCATGATTAACCTGAATGACACTATTTAAGGACAGAGCATGGAAGTACTGCCCAGTTCTTCCATCGGACGTGTTACTGGATCAGCTTCCTGGTGATACGGCATTTCTAAATACTCTTTATTTTATTGGTATGTAGGTTTCTGATTCAATGGAAAGCAACCTACGTAGCAGGAGTGTGTGTGTGTGTGTGTGAGTGATGCTTTACTGTACTTCCTAAGCATAACTGGTTTAGACATTTTAGTTGGATGCTATGTGGAACACCATACAATCAATAAATACATTGAAACATCTTTCCTTTGTTTTCAGATATCTTTGTGCCTTTTGCTAAAGGAAAAAGATTTAACTTATCAAAAAAATATAAGTTTATAACTTAATAATGCTAAGTCTTTTTTGAAGAAAATACATTGTGTATTGGGTGCTTTTTTGTAGACGTGAAAGGAAGAACAAGAACCAATGACAATTAAAATCAGAAAACTACAAATAAAGCATAAAAAAAGATGATTAAGCGTTGGAGCTTAACTCTTTTAAGAGAAATAGTACATCTCTATGTGCCATCTTTTTATACCTGTGCCATCTTTTTATGCCTGCCAGGAACACGTGTTGTAGTGGGACGTGGTGCCCAGGGGTAGATTATGCAAAGGGAGTTATCCAAAGATGAATAATATGAAATTAGTCTCTAGAAACACAGTATGCATAATTATTTCTGTTACTAATTGTGCTGGTTTTTTTCCATTGTAACTTCCTTTCAACCCAAGACTCAATCGTAATATGACTTCACATTAAAATAGGAAGTAAGAAAGGATAGGAGATCAAGATTTTTTTAATCCTCTATTTAATAGTCACTTACATGACATGTAACTTCAGTTCTCAGTTTCTCTTCAGAACTAATGCATGAGGAACATGGAATATTTCATGTCTCTGCTGAGACAAAGGTGAAGCAGTAAGATCATTGTTGTCCTGATAGAAGATTTCATAAAGCTGAGATCTGAATCCAAAATGCAGTAAGCAAATCATCGCCTGTCATCGTGATGCTATCTTTTAAAGATTCATAAAAAAATTAGTGCACATCATTAATGTATATATATTTCCCATGACTGTTATAAATGAAGATGGTTAATCATGCTATCAGTAATCCTACTGCAGCTCCAAAAGCAGCAGCACCACAGACATTCTGAAGTTAAACTGAATTTCGCAGGGGCAGTGAAGCAACAGCACATTGTCTCGCACAACAGGCCTGTTAGTAAAGTGGAAGACCTGTCACTTGTGATTTATTGAGTGGGGCACACCACACCACAATTTTGGAGCCAAGGGGATATTTTTTTAACCCACCTTTAGTGATGCAGTATCATCATCCATAAAATCCCCCCATCTGAACTGCAACGTGCTACATCACCTTCCTGCAGGCAGAGAAGGTGCAAAGGAAAGAGCGTAACAGAGCCATGCACATTTTGTGGCTCCTGTTCTGAGTAGTGCGCATGTAGTCACAAGCTGGTAAACGGCTCGACGGGAACAGCAGGGGAACTGAAATCATATAATAAAGGGAATGCAGTGAAACAATTCCTTCTTTAGGGTGAGTGAGGTCAGAGGAGCAAACATATGGTATGAACTTTGGTGCTGTAGCAAGAATTGGGCTTCAGAAGTACTTATTGTCCACTCATATCTCAGACTTTTTTTTTTTTAATCTTGCTCAGCTGAAAGTAAAATAACAGGCAATTAAGGGATTTTAGACCCACTTTCAATTACTGTTATGAAGTTAATGCTAAATCTTACTTAAAATCATGATGAAACTCTCACTTGTGCTTTTATAGGGACAATGCTTCCTTGAATGGTAACAAGGGATGTCTCTGGCATATATGGAGACATTAATTAAAACTACCATTTTGAGCTGCCTAATTTCTTCCCTCTCTGGAGGTTACTGTTCCCACCATAGGATCAGCAGGAGAGGAGTGTACAAGTCTGCTTCTGTTACTCAGTTGTCTGCCTTAAACTGCTGATGCAGAGGGGTTTGTGCAAAGATTGTGTCCACGTCATTACTTCATGTTGAGTTGTTAATTTTTTGTTATTAATTTTTGTATTTATTATTTTTATTTTGTTATGCATATTCTATCATTATACAATTATATTGATGGTTTTTATTTGTTTTTTATTAATTTTGTTTTATTTATTAATCTATTTTATTGCCTGTCATTTTTTTATTAGCTGTGTCACTGAGAGTAAGTTCCTCTTTCTTCTTGTCATACATTTTCATTGAGTTTATACATCTAGAAAATAACACCTGAATACACCCATACATTGTGGAAAAATCAGGTTTCTTAGTAATGAAGTGACGGAAGTTTAGTCTACCTTTCTACTCATGGTTGTTACATACTATGTATATATATCTTATATGAAAAGATATACTAACCACATTCCAACAAATCAATACCAGGAATAAAGTTTAAAAAAATACCTCAGTTTTCTATCATAAGTCCTAAAAAGGTTTTGTGGTTTGGTCAGATAGCTTGGTAGATGGAAGGAGTAAAAAGGATTATTTTCATCTTGCAAAAGAGGAAAATCCCGTTGAATCACCTCCTCTACATCTTTTTGGGAGATTATTTATACGTCTGTGTAAAAGAGGAGGAGACCAGCAGAGAGAACGTCTGCAAGAACCATAAATCATATTGGGAGCATACTGTCACTGGCTTATCTGTATTTCCTGGAGGCATGTGGCAACTGAGGCAGTCATGAAGCTGAAGCAGAGCGATACTTTCAGGACATGCAGGAGCCAAGAACAAAGCATAAAAAAACCCCAACATGGTATAGCCCATGGAAGGGTTTAATTACAGGCAAATTCCATCTTTGTAGACAAAAAGATGTCATAGATGTAGAATGCCTCCCTGTGTTTTCACCGTGTAAGTTCTTATCAGCTTCTGCTGACCTCTGTGCCACTGACATTGCCTAGTGCTCCATGAACACCAAATTCCTCCTGCTTATTGTATTTTTCTCATGAACCGTAATTAGCTAAGGAGTAAATACCATATAATATGAGAGTCCTTGATTATTCTGTCCTGAAGGTCCCAACTTAGTTCTAGATTATCTGTACCTGCAAGCATAAAGACACTTTAAAATGTTAGTTAATGTTCTCTTATGCTTTCCTACTAGCTTTAAAAATGTCTTACTTTTGAAGAGATGTACATTGTGTCATAGTTTTTTGCTGGACTGAATTATTATATCCTTGAAGACCACAGTGTTTTAATTCCATCATTTTGTTGCCTCTGAAGCCTGCCAGCTGATTCTCTTCCTCAATTTCAGGTTTTACACTGACTTCTAACTTTTCAGTCACAATTTAATGCTCTCTTGAATTTTCATTGTTTTGCAATTGAAAAAAAAGTAAAAGAAACACTGAATGCTGTACAGAGATATAAAAATATTTTACCATACGCAATTAAGAATATTGATTTGATGCAGTGAAATCTCATCATAATTTTTATAGTGTCCTGTATATATAACAAAAAAGTGTGAATTCTAAGGAGCCACACAGGGCCAAGCAGGATCTCACATTTCAGAACATGTTTATAGCCTTTCTTCAGACTCCTCAGTGTATTTTTAGTATAAGAATCAGATCAAAAGCAATTCCATTGTCTTTATTTTTTTAATGCATTATACTACTTAATGCCTTCTGATATCCTCTTTGGCAGTTGTTTTGAGTAGGGAATGGGACTTCAATGGAAGATGGAGCTATTTTGTCAAAGCAGATGTTAGTGATGCAGAAGAGTTCAGGAGCGAAATAGTTTTTCTTGCTGCTACCCTAATGAAGGCATACAGAGGAACTGTAATGTGCAGCATGTCACACTGCTTTGTGTTACCCTGTGATCATTGCTTTAAATTGATATTGCTGAGAGAAAGGAAAGAAAATGTGCCCAGGCCTTTAAATGTTAGGGATCTTGCTGTTCACTTTTTATCATCTGTGTTACAGTGTTCTTTAGACCAGGGAGTTTCATAGTGAGCAAAGTTAATTGTAGAAAGGTCTCAAGACTGGAAACAAAAATCTTCATTTTGTTGAGAGTATGTTTGTGTGTGTGCGTGTACAGGCAGGTTGGCATATCCACATCTGTGTGTCAGTGCTTCAAAGTGGAATTGATTTTAGACAGAATATAGATGAGATAATGCAGTTGCCTTCTTTCTTTGACAGCTGCTTACTGGTGTGTAATTGCCCAGTAGCTTGTGTTGATCGATTTGCAGCCTTATTGAAAATGCCACCATAATGTGAAGGCTGTGTATGTCCTTAGGTGGTAAGGGCAGTTCTTTTCTTCTGATAACAGGCCATATAATTTCATTGGGTAAATACCTATTGAAACAATACTTTATGACTAAATGTACCACACAAAAAAAAAATTCCATTTGTCTTACCCTTTCATTAGGTCATCTTAATGGTTAATTCATCTCACTTAAAAATCTATACCTTCACCTTGTTCCCAGCTCTTGGATCTAGCCATGCATTGCTCTGCTAGACTAAATGGCTGTCTAATCTGAGGAGTCTGTTCATGTGTAGCTACTTATAAACCATAATCAGGTCACATCTTAACCTTCTCTTTGATAAAATAAATAGATTAAGTACTTAAGCTTTTCACTCTGAGGCAGATTTCCAAGCCCTGAATAATACTATTTAGCTGTTCTCTGAACCGTTTCCAAATTGTCAGATTCGCATTTTAGAATTGATACTAGTACTGACCACTTCATTTCAGTAATGATCTAACTAATGTTATATGAAGTACAAGCATTACCTCACTATATATATAAGCTAGAGATGCTTCAATTGCAGCATCCGCAGATGCTCCTCTCTGCTTGGTTAGTAACCACGGCTGTGGAGGCTGCTTTGAACTCCTTGCTGTCTATGATGAGGTTCCCCCATCATAACACTGACCCTCGTGCTTTGTTCTTGAAGACGTGACTTTGCATTTGTCAGGGATCCAGATTTTTCTCAGGAAAAAAAATTGTCTGCATGCAGTTGTTGATTCAATCCATTTTTACTCAGTAACTGAGCGCTAAACCCATGTCGTAACAGCTGAGGTACTCTCCCTGCTGAGTAATGCTAACAAAGTGATTCAGTTAACTCCAGAGTGCTGGAAAGAGGGTGAGTTCTGTACATGATCTAAGCAAGTAGGGTCCAAGAGGAAACCTGCTAATGATCAGACTTGGGAGGTAGCCGAAGCCTTTCTTATATTTAATGCAAACTGAAATATAAGGCTAATCCCCGCAATGATAAGTTCTCATTCCTAGTTGAAAGGACTTTCTAGTTGCCAAGTAACAATTCTGCGTGAAGTTCAGCAACAGCAAAAGAAGTTTCCAGATGCCTGATACTGAATACTCAGAAGCTTTAGGACTGATCTGATTCTGTTTGCACTGAGCTTGTGCTCAGCTTTAGAGTAGCTCATTTTAGTCAATGGCAAAAGGCAGTTCAGCAGCTTCAATATGGAGGTCTACGTGTGATAATTTACTCTGCCGAGAAGCGCAGAGGTCCGTGCCAACAGGGCTATATTGAGCCTTACACCTGCTATGGGTTCACTTAGAGCTAGCTCCTGTATCTCTACCACGTACGTTAGACCCTTAGGCTCTTTTGAAGATCCAACCTGTGCTGTAATTTGAGAATAAGAAGTTTCTCCTGGCATTTATGCAATGGTAAGTCCTTTAAAATGTATTTTAAGGTGTTCTGTGATTATTAAAATTAATCTCTTTGAAGACTTAATATTAATGCAGGTTGGGCAAATACACATCTATACACGTGTACACATGCAAACATTGACATTCGCAAATACACATATGCACACAGACCGTACGTCTGCAAAACCTACTACTTTTTATAGCCAGTAGCACAGCAGGTTTCACGGAACCGTTATGACAGTAGTAGGTCCCACAGGCAGCCTTCTGTGGAACTGTTATTGTCATAGCACTGTGATTATACAGTATTTGAGATTCTCAGTGTGGGCAGAGGTGGTAATGACATTGAAGCAAACACTGTGTTTGTTCAGCTGTGTATTAAATGTTATGTATCAGCATACCTTATTGTTTGAAGATTTACATTCTTGGTGGTATTAACATGCAGTGGCCTGGCTTTAAAGGGAGATCCATGTAACCAAAGCCTACACATAGACCAAAACTGGAATGTGTATGTGAAGTGTTTGTGTGCTTTTAATTTGTTGTAGGAGGAGAAAGTTGAACAATTAGAGTAGATTCACGTTATTAGGTGAAACTGAAAAAGATAAAGCTAAATGTATTGATTTGTTCACAGAATTCACAGAATTGTTAGGGTTGGAAGGGACCTCTGGAGATCATCTAGTCCAACCCTCCTGCCAGAGCAGGGTCACCTACAGCACGTTACACAGGACAGCGTCCAGGTGGTTTTTGAATGTCTCAAGAGTGGGAGACTCCCCCACCTCTCTGGGCAGCCTGTTCCAGTGCTCCACTACCCTCAAAGTAAAGAAGTTCCTTCTCATGTTAAGATGGAACTTCCTATGTTCAAGTTTATGCCCATTACCCCTCGTCCTATCACTGGGCGCCACTGAAAAAAGACTACTCCCATCCCCCTGGCATCCTCCCATTAAGTATTTGTAAGTATTAATAAGATCCCCCCTCAATCTTCTTTTCTCTAGACTAAAGAGACCCAAGTCCCTAAGCCTTTCTCCATAGGAGAGATGTTCCAATCCCCTAATCATCTTCGTTGCCCTTTGCTGGACCCTCTCCAGCAAAGGACAGTTCCCTGTCCTTCTTGAACTGGGGAGCCCAGAACTGGACACAGTACTCCAGATGCGGTCTCACCAGGGCAGAGTAGAGGGGGAGGATGACCTCCCTCGACCTGCTGGCCACACTCTTCTTGATGCACCCCAGGATGCCATTCGCCTTCTTGGCCGCCAGGGCACATTGCTGGCTCATGGTCATCCTGTTGTCCACCAGGACTCCCAGGTCCCTCTCCACAGAGCTGCTCTCCAAGAGGTCAGCCCCCAACCTGTACTGATGCATGGGGTTATTCCTCCCCAGGTGCAGTACCCTACACTTACCCTTATTGAACTTCATAAGGTTTCTTTCTGCCCAACTCTCCAGCCTGGCGAGGTCACGCTGTAAGGCAGCACAGCCTTCTGGCGTGTCAGCCACTCCTCCCAGTTTTGTGTCATCAGCAAACTTGCTGATGGTACACTCTATCCCTTCATCCAGATCATTGATGAATATGTTGAACAAAACTGGGCCCAGTACTGACCCCTGAGGGACACCACTTGTTACTAACCTCCAACTAGACTGCGCCACTAACCACAACCCTCTGAGCTCTATCTGTAAGCCAGTTCTCAATCCACCTCACTGTCCATTCATCTAAGCCACACTTCCTAAGCTTTCCTGTGAGGATGTTCAAATTTAATCGTTACGCAGGATTGAGGTACAGGACTCTGTCTCTCTGTTTATAGGGCCAAAACCAGAGTCAGCAGAGTTTATTGTCTTTACTGAAGTATTTGTTTGCGTTGTCATGGAATTCCCCTATTTTTTTCTGAACAACTGGAGTGAAGGACATGTTTTCGGTTATGTAGCTAAGGGCAGGGAAACACCAGCATCAAGAGTATCAACAAATTTTGGATATAGATGCATCACCTTAATTGAGATGGAAGCCATGATTTTTTTTTTTATTTTTTATTATTTGTGAGTGTACTAAATCTTTTGTGTGTAAAACTGAGTCTGAACTATAAGATGACCGCCTCTTCTAGTGTCTCCTTCCTGAAACTTTAAACCTCTCTCAGGGACTCAAGTGAGATGTGGCTAAGGGAAGCATTTGACATTTTGATGAAGCAGAACTGTTTTCTGTGTTGATTAGCTGAAAGTGTAACATTTTACTAATTTGCACCATTTAACCCTAAAAAGAGTTTAAGTGATTGTGCATTGGGTTCTGCGCTTTCCTTCCCTGGGAGTGAGCTGGGGAAACAGGGGTGCCACAGGTACCATGAATGGCCTATTATGAAGAGGTTGAGGTGCCCAGTTGCTGCTGGGGGTGTCAGAGGACCAGCTGCAAGCGGTATGGTGAGGAGCTGGGGCTGCATCCCTACGCCTGGGACCAGGCTGTGACCTTCCTCCTGGCCTTAGAAAGTGGGAGATGGCTGTTTTAGAAACATGTTTTGGACCAGACCAAACTGCATGTGGGTAGAGAAGGGCTAGATGAATCTGAAAGTAGTATTTCCTACAGTCTTTTGGAAGAGCATGTGCATGTGTTTTGTATGCATTTTTAGAGTTATAATAAATTTGGGGTTAATTTTGTTAGCCCAGGAAGGATTTGGATTTTAAAATATGTGTTGCATCTGTAGGAGTTGATCTGTCTTGGCAGAAGAGCATGACTGTTCCCCTCTATTATGATGCCAGCTTCTGTCATTTGAGGCTTGTTGCCCTTGATGTGAGAGCCTCTTTTCACGGCAACACCCTGAAGTGATACTAGTGAGAGGAGTACTGCTGGGGAGTTCCGAGCTGTAAGTAGCGGCTGAAGCTGTTGGCTTGGCTTTGTTTGCACTTTAATTTGAGTTTTGGCTGATGAACCGAGGCTGTCCTCAAGAAGATTTGGCGTCTTGCCCTTCTGAGGTGTGCTGGCTTAGTCTTTTTGGAGTAAAAGACTAAGATGGCCAAAGACTGTCTGTTCCCGTCCTCCACCCCCCACCCTCAATTAGGTTGTATGTGAGCAAGAGGGGCAATACGACCTTTCAAATGCAGCTAAATTTGCAGAAATAGGAAAATAAAAAAATAAAACACTTCTACTTGGCAAGCTAAGCTAATTGTTGTAATAAAACTGCATGTAGTCAGTGAACAGCTTCAGAATAATATTTCTGAGTGAAACATGCTTCAAAATAATTTTAAAAGTCCTGCAAACCAACCTTTCCCTGAAAATATTGAGTTTTATGTGGCAGCATAGGTACATATGTTCAGTAAAACATGTACTAGGTATGAACATTTTTTTTCTGATCCTCAGCTATGTACCGCATTTCTTCTGACAGAGGTTTCCATTATAGTGTTACACCCTGAAGGACTGTGCTCCCTTCCACTGAGGATAAGGTACGTGTTAAATAGATTATAAAGTCTACAGGAGTAGATTTTTTTTATCAGTGTGTTCATTAGTCAGGCAGACACATCAAAGTCTTTCCCCTAATGGATAGCTGTCTGGTTTCTCTTCCTTGTCACTGCCTTGGAGTAAGCAAGGAAAACTTAAATTTACAAATCCCTTGGATAGACCTTATGGAAAAGAAAAACTATGTCCATCAACAACTGTACTTAAAGTTTTCTCGGAAAGTATGATCATAATCTTTTTTTCCATTCTTTCTTGTTCTCAACAGGATGCCTTTTGCTTACTCTACCCTAAATATAGTCTGAACTGTAATCAATGAACTAGTTGTTCTGAGCAGTAGTAGTGGAGAGAATAATACAGCTGATTTGCACAAGGATTTCTTACTCTTCTTCTATAGTTCTGATGATTTGCTGCATGAACTGCATTTGAAATGTAAGCTTTTATAGAGGTCCTTTATGAACCACACGAGCTGGGTTTGCACTGAATCTTGAAAACTACTGCTATTCCATGGAAAATTATTTTATTTTTCTGCTCGATGGTAAACAAGTATATGTGAAACACTTGAAAAATGCCCTTTTGTGCAAATGTAAATGGTCAACAATATTCCCTTACATAAATACCTTTTCTGGAAGAAAAGGGGCATTTTGAAATGAAAAATGGGAGAAGTATAAGAATAATTCACTAACTCTGCTAGCTTTTTGTAAGGGTGGCTTGGATGATGAAGGTTTTTCTGCTAAGAACCTTTCCCTTTTGGCAGTCATGCCCATCATATTGATAGCTTTTTACTCTACAGTTAAAAGGGATGGGGCTAGTGTTTTCATTAATGTGGAACCCAAGGCTGATGTCCTTGGACTACTGTATGGCAAAATAGTAGTAGTAGTAGTAGTTTAAGTGATAATGGTTACTCTAAAAGTTTGATACTTTGGCAATACAGGGAAGAAACAGTGAACCATCTCTTTTCATTTGTGCTTTGATGTGTTACTGCCAGCTTTTAACACTGTTCCTGAATAATGTTTTCCTTGTGGGGTTTTTTGTTTGTTCGTTTGTTTCTTTGTTTTTAAACAGTAAGATCTGTAGAGCCAAATAAGTATAGTAACATTGAGTAAGAATATTTGGAAAATTCAGATTTTAATTGACAATTGGCACAAGGCAAAGCCTGCATGCTTTGGTATGAATGTTGTTCTCATGCGTTCTTAACAAGTATAAAATACTTTGTATCACTCAATGGACATCAGAGCACATAGCATATGATCATATGGATCTTTCTCCGGAACTTTATTGTCTGTAAGATTACTTAGGCCTTTTCCACATGCCCTCTCCAAGAAACTGGGGAGTTAGGTAGTGTACCACCATGGGATTAATCCCTTACCCAAACCACAAATGCTATTCTGCTTCTATAACCAAAGGGGTCAAGGCACTGAACTTATTGCAGAGCTGCAGTTGAGGCTTCCTGGTGTGTCTACGTAATGGTGTTGGATATCCACTCAGCAAAATGGAGCCACAGTGACACCATTGTCTGACTGGCTGTACCTACTGTCCTGCAGGAAAGGCAGGGCCCCATCATGCATGCCTACTTGCTTCTCGTACTGCAGATAGCCAAGTCAGGACCATTATGCGGCACCTTGAGTTACAGCTGTGGTCTTGCCTCATCCCTTTCCCCTTCTCTTCTCTCCTATCTTTTCTTATGAGGTAGTTTTGATTATTCTTAGGTAACACTGAAACACTGAAGCTGAAGAATGAAGTACCACTAATTTTATTGGTACTATGCCAGCACATCCTCGTTAGAATGGAGAGTTAGGTTTTCATACTCTCTCCTGTCTGTAGACATACGGTGGGAAGGGTGATGAACAACACCTCCCCGGGTACACAGTAGTGTTTGTGAGAGACAGGTGCTTTTATGATGCGGTGAAAGTTGAGAAATGCTGAGAAATCATTGCTTCCCAAAAGACAGATAAAGTATTGCTTCACAAATTGACAGGAATTTGTTTATTAATCAGAAGATCAGCAGTTAGATGAACCCTCTAAGAGCAGACCTAGAAGAAGGTAGGTTTGAATTTGAATTTGTCAATATCCAGGGCCTCCACAGTGATGCTTGGTATAAATTATATTTTCATTACAATGTGGTAGAGCCAAGCGCTACTGAAATATGAAAACCACTATCAAAATCTGTTTTAATGCAGTGCTTCAATGAAACGTGGAAGTCCATGCAACCCATGACTATCCTTCCAAGGACAGAATATGGTCCTAAGACTATGTATGCATCTTGGGTTTAGATCTCACAAACTTAGAATATGGTCCTAATATGCATATGGGTTGCATCTTGGGTTTAGATCTCACAAACTACTTGAGTTTCTAATTACACCGGGTGTAATCAGACCCTCTTGATGTGTGTGCATGTGGACATGTAGTTTACATTTACTGTTGAAGAGGTTATACTCTCCTTGCTGCAGGCATTTGGTTGTTGGTATGTTAATGGAAGCCTTTGTATAAATTGAGTGGAAAATGTGAGTCATAGTTTCCTTTATTTCTGTCTATATACCCTGTACAAAACCAAGGAAGGCATATTCATATTTAATATAGAGTGCTCTTTACAATGGAGATTCCTTAGCATATAGCTTCTTCCTGTCCTTGCTGTGGTGTAAACTATTTTATCAGATTATCAGGAGGAGGATGGAGGAAGTAAATTAGTAATGAAACAGTTCAGTGGTGATTTCTGAAGTATGTTATTCTCTTACCATGTTTGTATAATGCAGGAAGTTGTATTCCCCATTCCATAACACCATTCCAATGACACTTGTTCAACATCTAATTTTGCGTAGGAAATGGTGAAGAAAAGCTCTCTGCCCTTCAGGCTTGTAAATTGCTTTGTTGTTTAGTCTCAGTTGACTTTTATTCCACAGGCGTTCTTGTAGGTGTCAAGGTATTTTTCAGGTACATACAGATAATAGCACTTTTACTGGTGACCTAGACGCTCATCCTTCTTTATCCATGATGACTACTTTCTACCCCACCCCCTCTGCATCATGTGGATTCTTATCCTACTTGACCACCTCCACAAAAATCATCTCTGTTAGTCTGATGCTCTGTCAGGGGGAAGATGAGGTTCAAACACCAGATTTTTCTTGTGCTCACTTGTCTGTCATAATTTTATGCCAAATTTCTTAATTTTTGGACCTGCAAGAAGACGCAATTATCATTCACGTTTCAGAATCAACTGAGGTGTTACTGCATTGCATACAAATCACCATAATTAAAATACCATGGTGCCCAATGAACATTTGCAAGAGCAAAGAACAAAAAGTACCCCTGTAAAAAAAAATGACTCAAATTACTCCTGTTAGGACTAAAGTAGGTTCTTCTTCCAGCTCTGTGTATCAGGATGAATTGCAGTCTGTGTGGAAAACAATGTGCAGGAGTTGAGAAGAGTCTGAAGACAACTGTGGCTCAGACTCGTTGTCTTTGATACTCAACTTCTGGCAAAACAAATCGGGCAAAAGTACTGCTTGATATGGTAACGAAAAATATTATTACAATGCATCTGAAGATAGACCCATCAGAGGCTTTTTAAGATATCCTCAGCTTGTAACTTAAAGATGAAGTCATCATTAATATTTTAAGAAGCCTATTTTTCCCAAGGAAAGTGTAACCCGAGGTACCACAAATATGGGTACTTGGACAGTCTCATCTATCTGGGTGGGTTAAGAAAGAAAAGTTAAAGATAGGGCCAAAGCTAAAGTAACAATTTCCACTACAAACTTTCCATGAAGGAAGAGGCTTCCTGTGTTTCCATGTTTTCGTTGCACATTTTAATTTAGAAAACTAACATATATCAAATCACAAAAGAATGTGACTGATACATTGATACTTTCATATTTCTGTGTGAATCAATCAGCTGGTCTAAGGCCAGTATCTACTGGTCAAAGATCCCTGTGATGGAGTTTGCGGTCATAAACAGAATCTTTTTTTGGTTATGTCAAGAGAAAGGCCATAGCCAGAGCAAAAAACATGAGGGACTCTTTCCACTTTGTGTGCTTTGCTGGTGACTCGGATAAGTGCAGCTTTCAACTGTAATTGGCATTCTTGTGAATACTAAAGTTGTCCTAATTCTCCCTCTCGCTTCCATCTTAAAACATGCTTACTGAAGGGGAAATAAGAACCCAGACCAAAAAAAAAAACCCTATACGGATGCATACAGAACACGGATGTAATAAATACATAATGTAAGTAAATGTAAGATGTAATTTGGGGGGGGGTGTGTGATGATAAAGCTTATGTATGTATAGTAGTAAAAACCTAATTGTAGCTGTAACTGCTACAACTGGAAATGCTTTTTAGACTTCAATAATTTAAAACCAGATTAAACCCTATTCCTTGTGTAGAGTAGGAAATCACTCAGTTGAGTGATTTCATTGAATGTGCTTTTGAGACGTAGAGATTTGGAAACAGACGAGAAAATAGTAACAGACATAAATAATCATCTTCATTGTGTAATATTGATGGTTCCAAAAAGAGTTTGTTTAACATCAGAACACATTTTTTTAAAAAGTGGGTTTGTTTTTTTTTTTGTATGGCTAAAGAATTAAATTGAAAAACAGATAATTTTAGAGGTTGGGTGGGATTTTTTTCTGCAAACAGAAAAGGACAGTTCAATAATTAGGTATTTTTTATAAAGTAAAAAACTTTCATATCACCAAGGCACATGCCAAGGAGAATAAAAATTGTGATCACTGAAACTTCAGTCCTGTAGCTCTGTATGTATCAAGGGGGAGAGATCTGTTTTGCACATTCATGGCAAATCTCTCCCTGTAGCTACAAAACAATTTGCTTCTGTCATCAGGGGGTTAAAGAAGCAGTTGACTTCCTGTTCTGTTAAGGGAACCTTTATCCACCCTTAGTTGTTCAGGGAAATACATCATAGGAAAGAGATTATTCACAGTTGTCCAATACTGCTATTACATTTCTTTTTAACAAATTTGTCTTTTTCTTTACTCTGATCATCCAGTGTTAAGAAAATATGGAACTTCAGATGTCATCTTGTAAATTCATTTATTTGTCCTCTCTTGCTAAGCAGTTTTTTATTCATAGGTAAACTTGTAAAATCATTTGACTGAAAGAAACGGGGCATTTTTTAGATTAATGTAATCATCAACCTAGGGACAAAGTTCTTGTCATGTGTGTCTTGACTAAGTGCTCTAGCCTCCAGAGTTTTGAGTCATTTTAGATGTGTGGTTATCTTAGTGCAGAGCCTGACTGAAGGATATTTGTGGAGAGTGCCGTCTGGCATTTTGGATATGCCTTCAGCCCCAGTAATTAAGATATAATGATTCACCATAGAGAAGACTATTCTCCGCAACAATGTTTGGCAGTTGATATCATTGCAGGACCTTAGGAGAAGAAATTTTTAGTAATTTACAGATGTTTTTTACTGCATTGGTTGCCATTTCCATTTAAAAAAAAATACAAATTGAAAAAGATTTTTTTTTTTTTCCATTTATAGGGCTCCAGACTCTCAGAAGTAATTTCTTACAGGAAGGAGGAATAATTTCTTACAGGAAGATAAGATTCAAGGTCAATTATACCTACCTAATAAGTTAGAGAAAGTGATTACAGTGTTGTAATGAGCTGATAAATGAGCCAAGTAGTTTCAACTATTTCTTTCTTTTTTAAAGTGCTGGTTTTAGTTTGATACTAGAACCAACTGAAGCAAGGGATGTGGGAAAGGTGCAAGAGTGGATACTGATAGCTGAATGGGGCCATCAGCTATTGGACTTGCCCAAATAGAGCTATAAAGGATTTTTTTTGCCACCAATATTTTCTTTTAGAAAAATGTTTCTGGCCTAGCTGTTACCATGAGGGCTGTACATCTTTCTGTACACATAGTCTTTGATTGAATTGAGAAAATGAGCACTCATACTTTAGCAGAGATTTTATAATCATTGTGAATAACTCTTATTTAAGAGTCTGTTATAAGAATTTTTATTCCTAGCTATTTCTTCTCATACGACCTGAAGTGAACTTGAGTATATTTTATTCTAATATACTTACTTCGTGAATTTTAATAGATGAGATTGGATTTCACCACCCTTTTATTTTTAGTTAGAAATATTAAACATGCGGCTATATAGCAATCGGAAAAATAACTGAATTAAAAGCTTGAAGTGAAGGCTGCTCCCCACAACAACAAAAAAACCCCAAACACCCAAAACCAAACCAAACAAACCCCAGCCAACAACCACCAGAAAAAACCCAAACTTCAGTAGCCCTCTCTATAACACTTAGTCGTTCGCTGTGAAAGAGATGGGATACTGATGAAGAGGGTAGCTGGAGTGCTGAAAAAGTAACGCAGACAGCTTCCCGGGCTGTCCCTAGGCATTCAGCTGAGTCCTCCTCTCTTGGACAGGTCTGCCGGGAGTGAGCAGGATCCCTGCCTTCCCGCTGGCTGCCAGCCTGGTGTGACAGTGATGGTGGCAGCAGAGCCCTCCCCCCTGCGGCTACCTTGGCAGGTGGTAGGAGGGTTTGTCTCTGAAGTCCCTGTCCTGCGCAGGTAGTTTTTGCTGCCCACAAGAGGAAGAGGAGGCAGTACAATCCATGCTTTGCTGAAGATGAGTCTCATTTTTCTTGCTTCTCTCTTTTTCCCACTGCTTGCCAAGCTGTCTTAGGCTCAATCCAGAGTTTAATGAGCTGTAACGAGAAGGGGCTTCTTAGTCTGGCTTCCTCCTGTCCCCAGCCCTTTGAAGTGTTCACCTGGGAAATGATCTCCTCCGATATAGTCCTTAGGTCACAAGTGTCAACAGACAACTCTTGAGGCCAGCCTGTCCTGAAGCCTCTGGGGATCCCCTCTCTAGCAAAGTTGCTTCTCTTTATCCTGACCATGGAAGACTTCTGAGAAATTAACACCTTGTTTAAATAAAAACGTTGTCAGCGTATTTGCTGCTCAGTGGCAATCATGTCTATGCTTTGCTGCAGTCATCCAGACAGCGTCAAATAATTTGTATAATTTAACTTACAGCTTTTGAGGCAACATATTGATTATTCCCAGAACCCAGATGACCCATGATCTCAGCTGTAGACTCTTTTTCACTACATTCTAAAGGGTGGGTTGAAGGAGGATGGAGCCAGTCTCTTTTCAGTGGTTCCCAGTGACAGGATGAGGGGCAATGGGCACAAGTTGGAACATAGGAAGTTTCATTCAAGTACATGGAAAAACTTCTTTATGGTTTGGGTGACGGAGCACTGGCACAGGCTGCCCAGGGAGGTTGTGGAGTCCCTTTCTCTGGAGATTTTCAAGACCCGCCTGGATGCAGTCCTGAGTAATGTGCTCTAGGCAATCCTGCTTTAGCAGGGGAGTTGGACTAGATGATCTCTAGAGGTCCCTTCCAACTCTGAAGTGCTGTGATTCTGTGATTCACTTTGCAGTGAATAAACAGTGCAAAAGGAAATAACAATAATCACTAAACCACCCATTCCCCCTGAAGAGAAGGGTTAGAGGAATTCTATTTGGGAAGAGTACAGGGCAGTAAAAGGCGGTGGGAGATTCAGACCAAGAAATGTGGAAAAAAGTTCTGTTAATGTGTGCATTTTGGGGCTTTCTGGTGTGGGTGGAAGGCAATGAGTGCAAAGATACTTTCCTGCAATTTAGTTTGTGACAAAGCTGGTAGAAAATAATTGCGAACCTGCGGTTTGTTCCTTATATTAGTCTTGAAGGTATATTTAACAGTTATAGCCAGTGCTGTGACAACTTCAGATACTGAAATAGCGCATCTGACAAAAGAGTGGTGTTGAATGACAGTCCTCGATGGTCCAGTATGAATGTAAGTAAGGACTGGAATAAAAGAGGGAAGGGACTTTTTACAAGGGCATGTAGTGACAGGACGAGGGGTAATGGCTTCAAACTGGAAGAGAGGAGATTTAGATTAGATATTAGGAAGAAATTTTTTTACTCTAAGGGTGGTGAGGCACTGGAACAGGTTGCCCAGAGAAGCTGTGGATGCCCCATCCCTGGAGGTGTTCAAGGCCAGGTTAGATGGGACTTTGGGCAACCTGGTCTAGTGGGAGGTGTCCCTGCCCATGGCAGGGGGGTTGGAACTAGATGATTTTCAAGGTCCCTTCCTACCTAAACCATTCTATGATTCAATGATATCTGTGGTTTGAGAAATCTGTTCTTACCAGAGAAATGTTCTATGCATCTTTTAAAATTGCATAAATAGCATATTCACTGCATTTGCTTAATCTACATCAATTTTGCCTCCTTAAAATCTTATTTTTAAATGAATCTCTTTTGACCTATAATTTGATGTTCCAGTTAGTCTTTAACTGGATACGTGAACCTTTTAGTGTCTAGTCACTGTAATAGACAGGAAAATGTAAAAATAAACTGAAATCTTAAAGATAACACCCATCTGGAAAACAGCAGAAAACTGTCATGTTGCTCATGCTGATTTAAAATTTTGCAGAAACAGACTTGACTAGCATTCCAATTAGGCTGAGTTGTGGCTATTTTTCTGAATAGGGAAAATTGATAACAACACATTTCCAATTGTCAATTCATTTTTTTAAAACATATCAGTATTTCTTTGATGATTGTCTTTATTTTGCAGAAAATCAACTTGTCGATATAATCAACATTTGCTGTTTCTTTTTGTTGACTTAAGTTATCAACAATTGTACCATGTGAGTGTGGCGTGGTATTTGTGATTATTCTTTATTGTTGTTCTTCAAAAAATAGGCAAGGAAAGACACGCAGATCAGTTTTGCTTTTTTGCTCTATGTCACAGGAATGAATTTTCATTGGCTAATGGATTCATTTTGAGCATTTCCTTTATTTCATGGTACTTTAGTAAACATTTAGTGTTCTTATCTCATTAGAAACTGAAAGACAATAATGAAATGTAATGTGACAGCTTAATGAGGCAGTATCTACTTAACTTCACCTGCTAATCATTCCTTCCCCCATAAAAACATCCGTAAGTCTCAGACTTCATTTGTTTTTTGACAGCAAGCTTTATCCACTTGTTCATTCAGTTGGTAACAATTGCCCCAAAATATCTGAGAGATGAAAAAATTAACTATTATTTATGCTATGTGCTAACAAGTTTTTGTAGGAAAACTGCTTGGCAGAAGGCTTTGCTTATTTTTTCTTTTTTAAGCTCTTCACTAACAGAGTTTGATCATCAGAAAAAGTTTTTTGTGTGCTTCATGTGAAGATTGTAACAGGAATTAATTCCTGATTTTTTTTACCTTTGATGTGGACTTTTGTTGATACTGACCCTAGGTTCAGATTATTTTTTTTAAAGTGGGTAATGTAGTCAAAAGTCTGTAAAATGGAATTTGTGGTTTGTAAATTACACAATTAATTTCTTCACTCTGCAAAAGAAAAAGAATTAATTCTCTAGTATGTTCAGTAACATTATCAATCTCAGGACTCTCTAGTTACTGATAAAGTATGAGGTTTGTGCTTGGTTCCCAAACAGATACTTAATCCTTACTTGGAATATAACACACACTGTAGGCAGCAAACAAAACATATGTTACTATACCTTTCTTCCACAATATGAGTTCTACAATGTCTGGAGGTGATTAAGAATATGGAAAACAAGCTTTCATGAATATGACCACATCTGTCTTTCTAACCCAATTCTCCTATGGGGCTTGAAATTCCAGTGCTTTGAGCTCCTTAGAAACCCTTTCAGTAACTGAAGGATTTTTCAGAACAATATTTGATGGGATGTGTTTAAAGAAAATGTCATGTATTGTGGCAGAATAGAAGGGAAGTTGTTTTTCAGTCACCAGCTACAGGAACACTTCATGCCTTCTCCCTCAATAAAATCACTGGTGATGCAGTTTTCCTTTAAGCAGATATACCCAATTGATCTTTTTTTTTCTTTTCCTTTTCTTTTTCAAAGGCCTAAGATTAAATAATTTCTTAAGTCTAAGTTCTCTTTGTTTGTCCAGTGTAATTTAATTTGTGACACTTAGGTCAAGTGGAAGGCTAACTTCTACTGTGGAGTTAAATACACTATGAGACAATGTCACGGTGATTAAATAATACTGTGGGTTCCTTCTATTTCTGCTCTGGAGTATGTGCAAAATAAAGAAGTCGAGTTCTGGTTTAATTTAGGATTTCTATTTCCTTGTAGTCATAAGAGCTTCTGTATGGATGGATGTGCTGCAAATATGAGGAATTTATATTACATCTCTTCTGAGTAGCCTGATACTGCTTTGGTGTAGTAGCTGTTCGTAGAGAGTAGCCCTTGTTCATCATGAGTCTATGCACACTGAAGGCTCTGCCATGGAGAGGTGATGTTCTGCAGTATCACCAACTTGGCAGCCAAGTTCCAGCATGGGATTCTACTGTTCCCCGTCAGTTTTCTGCTATTAACATTATCTAGATTTCATTTGAGGTTTCAGTAAAAAAATAAGATAGCCAAGTTAGCTTATATCAGAAAATGCAATGAAAGGGTGGCCCTTTGAGATACTGTGTATATTCTCTGTGGATCCAGCATTTCTTTGAGTGGAAAAGAACATTGTCCCTGATAGAACACCTTGCAGGTAGAGTGGGCAGGAGATTACTGGATTAGTCTTATTGAAGACTGAACTCATTTTTCTTGGGACACTTTAATGCTATTAACATTAAATGGATTATTTTGAATTCATTTCCTTGTACTGGTGTATAAAGAAGAATCATGTAAAACTATGTCTCGCAAACTTTATTATAAGGGCCAGGATGTGTCCTGTTTATGCTCTTCTTCAATGTAAGTAAGACTTGAGCTTCTCAGATTGTATTATGGGTCTTTATTGGTCTTGGATAATAGTGCATCTAAAGCATTTAATTGTTGAAGGAAATAATACGTATTTTAATAGTATAAAATGGATAGGTTTCATGCCATTTATTTAAAAAAAGTCTTGCAACTTCAGCACAGTTCTTTTAATAAGGTGAGACACAGAGGGCTGCTGGTTATGGATTTCTCACTGGGGAGAGAAAAGAAAACTCCATCAGTAGCTCAGTCAGCTTAGTGTGTATGCAGGGAAGGCCCAGGAGGCGCAGAAAGAGACAGCCAGATGTCAGCTTGATGGGGAAACTTCTGTCCATTTCTGTTCAGGCTATGGGGTGTTTCATGAGAGCATGATAAACATATGGAGTAAATTATGGGGAAGCTATTTAGAAGCTAAAAGCATGAATGAGTTGAAGAGGCACCTACATTTCTTTCTAGAGAAAGGCAGTATTGAGGGATATTGTGAGAAAACAGAATGGCTGCATTAACACCATCCAAAGTTAGAAGATATTCAGGGCCAGGTGGCCTTTTATTCCTAATGTTTTTGTGTTTTTTTACTTTTTTCGTGAATATTTGTGTTCTGAAATATCCATCTCCAGCCTGGTGCTCAGGGAATGAAGTTTAAATATTGGTACTGTAATGTTGTTGGTTTGGTAACAACTGTATTGTTATGGACAATAGAGTAGAGAACACTTCACTACTTGTTGATGTTTTTGAGGTCTGTTGGGATGTCATGAGCTGTGTCATTAGGCTTATTCCCAGTTGAAATATGAGTTTGAAAACTGGCAGGTTAATTGAGGCTGAGGTTATTGTCCTTTAGGTGACTGGAAGGAATTGCCCTTCACAAATCAAGTACCTTTCCACTAGTCTAAGTGTTATGGGGAAGATTGTGCTACATGGACAGCTAACAAGAATGCTAAATATGGTGATTAATTTATTACTCACAGTAGGGGAACATTTTAAAAAGCTTTACTTCTGACTCTGTGTTATTTTGGTCCATTTCTAAGGTTGCACGTTTACATATTCCATATCTTTTTTTGACATCTTGATGTACAAAGCTATTTTAGACTATGACTACTCTGTTGAATATAATTAAAAATAAATTGTTCTATAAAAGTAATTTACTCCTGTCTCAGATATTCCAAGACTTATGGCCTAATTGTACATTCTTATAAATGTGATGTGCTACAAGTGGGAC
>NW_009648444.1:1134652-1170609 GCF_000708025.1 Charadrius vociferus
CTGCCTTAACTTTCAATGAAATTGTAGGGTACTTAGTTTGGAATCAGGTCCTCACAGTCCTGTTCTCACCACAGAAACAAAGAATTGATTTAGTAGTAGCTTAGAGAAAAAGCTTCTTCACATCAAGTGTTATAACTGTACAGCAGATGAAAGGTAAACATTTGGTACTGTGGTTCTCAGATAAATATTGTAGAAAAACAATGCTCTTTTGAACTAGCACAAGGCTAATTAAAATCTGAACACTTCATTATTGTTCAGATATCTCCGGTTTTATTTTGTTTTCTGCCTGAAGCTCCTCTTGAGTTGCAGTGTTGGCAGTCAGACCCTTTGCTCACAAATGAAGTTGCCCCGTAGTAGGTGATCATATACTTGTCTGACTGTGCTTTCACAATGAAGAATGTGAAATAAAAGTCTTAGTGCAAATAAATACTCTTAGTATGCATTTTAAAATCAGGAAATTTATCTTTGTGCTAATGTACAAGCGTATACTGAAATATCTCACTGTATAATTGTTTTGAAATAGAGTAAAAAAACCCTTTATGTTCATATGGACTATTGTATCTGGCCTCTTCTCTTGATCATTCCTTCCTTCGATCTCATGCCCTCCAAGGGCATCCCACAGTTGCTTTCCTTGCGTGTAGTCTGGCCCTTGAGCTTTATTATTTTAAATTATTCTTCACCTACACAAGTCAAAATCTGGAATTCCACTTCCATCTGTTTTAGATCAAGAATGAGAGATAGAAATAACTTCCTACAATCCAAGGGTGATTGTGCGAGATCTGAAAAAGAAGCTTGGTGGTAGTGGAAAAAAGCCAACATCTCACTGCTTTGTGAGCTGAAACATCTAATTGTAACTAGAGGGAGAAAGTAAGTTAGGTATCAGAATGTGTTTAATATTTCTTTTGTTGGTGCCAAGGCAGCAATAAAAGATGTAGTTTCACACGATGATAGGAGAATCAGGAATAGTCTTTGGAGTTTGCTGACAAAAGTAAAGAGGGCCAAAAAAATGTTCCCAGGAGGAGACACTAATTATCTGTCTGCTTGGAAAAGGAGTTCAGAAAAGCTTTGTTGATTGTTTGGATGCTGTTCATGCTGGATGTGAATGTATCAGTGTTTTAAGCCTTTCTATCATCGATAAAGCACTCCAAACGCCCCAACGAAGTAACTCATTTACCGCAGGAGCTTATGGGCTGCGCATAGCCTGCTGTGATCACTGGTCCAGCCCATGGTGGCATCATCTTTGGGGATGCTGAAAGGCACACGATCTGCTAATGGGCAGTAGGAGGGCCAGATTCCCTCTCTTGCCCTGCAGGAGGTGGCAGCTGGGAGAAGGTTGCCCCAGGTCCAGTTGGTTCACTTCTCAACCTACTGCAGTGAGAGCCGGAGGTGCCTGTGGGAAGGTGAGCCTGTAGGAGCGAGTGGGTGGAGAGGGCAAGAGCAGCCCACCGCTGACGTGCCTGCCCGGTGAGTGGGACTGGGGTCTGCTGCTCCGACGCAGTGCGGTGTCAGAGTGTACGCGCACAAGGCATCTGCTGAGGCAAGCACAGGCACGGCAGTCCCTGACAGTGGGCAAGAGCTGTATGGTTCTGCCCAGCAGAAAGATTGGACGCTGGTCAACTGTAACGTCTCCAAAATGTGAAGACCTTCTGAATCTCAACGGCAGTGCTGTACAGATTCACAAATTTCCATGGATGAACAAACACCAGACTATCATTGCAGACTTTTATCCTGTGACATGGCGAATGAAATCAAAGGTGGCAAATTCTAGAAATTTGTGTTCTGTTCTAATGAGATTTCTAGAAGCAATTATGATTTTTCAGTGTCTGACTTGTTCATGGGTGGTTTAAACCAAGCAGTTTTATTTATGTTGTTTTATTTTCCATGTTGATGGATCCGAATCCATGAAATGGGTCAGATTTTACCACAGGACACATCTGAAGAGTCTCTGACTCTTGTCTCTCCTGTAGAAGCCTTGCACCTGACTAGCGGTACGGTTTTTGGAGGATCTGCACCTGTACCTTCATCTAAGCCTGCACTATGCACTTATTATTCCTGTACACAAGACTACTATGCCCATGCAAGGAACTTGGAGCATTTTGTGAAGGCTGCAAATGTAAAAATCAGGCCTTCAGGAGGCAAAGGTCTAGATGCAGGTGCGCTGTGGTGCTGTGCGCTCAGGAGACCATCACAGCTACTCCAAAGGAAGGTGGAGGTCTCCCTTAACATTTCTGCCTCTCTGAGAGTTGAAGGGAAGTTAGCCACCCTTCGGGAGAAATTTCTCTCCTCATCCTCCCTCTTACCTTTGTAATGGTTTAAGTACAAGGTATCAGCCGTACGGAGGCTTGGCGTTGGGAGAAGGCTGAGGTTGGGATTGTGCCTAGTTGCTAGTGTTGCTGCAGAAGTGCAAAGGCCTTGTGAGTTCCTCTTCTGGTAAGCACATGAGCACGTAACAGTCCCAACCAATCCTTAATCAATTAATCCATTTTATTATTATTATTTTTTCTGTAAAATAGGCCAGGTGGCTTGATTCCCAGTCCCTTGGCTTTGATCATTAAACAATATGCCTTTTCTGACATATGAGGCTAAGTCCCCTGTGACAGGCAAGCCAAGTGGATCAATGGAGCCATTTGTTTTCTTAAAGCCTCTGTTAAGTTGTGGCATAAAACACAGCTTATTTTGAATTGAGGGAAAAATACATATTTCTCCTTCACAGAGATGAATGGAATTGGTTGCGCACTGGTTTTGCTTCCCAAACAGCTCCTGCTGTACTTCATATTTTTTGCCAGTTTCATATGGAACTTCTTGAATTTCTCTCTCACTATACGTATGATGTAATATATAACCATGGTATTGAAACATGGCTGGAGTATTATCTTTACTGAAGACTAGCATGACTGCCTTCATGAAATTATTATAATGCACTAGCTTTGCATGAAAAGCTTGTTCTTGTTCCATTATTAAATGGGTATATGCACAGCACTAAAATATTGCATCCCTCTGTCTAGACATCCAAATATTGGATTTGGACACCTCATGTTAACACCAAAGTTTTAGAATGACCTCAACATTGTCTGTCCAATAAGATGGTAATCTCCTTTTCTGTTAGGTTTACCTTTCCTGACCAGGGAATAAGATTCTTTGAGCTAAAAGCGAAAGTGCTTTTTGCTGCCTCCCTACCTTCCCCCAGAAAGGGAAACTATTGTCAGTAGGGCAGCTGTTACATAATACCCTGTAGACAAAATACTGGGGGCGGCACATTGTTCCGTAATCTGGCTTGTTCATGTGCCAAATAGTGGTTTCCATGAAAAAAACTTGTTGGCATAAGGAGCTTGATGCATCATGTCACTTTATCTCTGTCTCGCCCTCCCTGTACGTATTAAATTTCCTACAAACAGGTGAAGCGATCTGAGTGAGATTAGCCTGTGTTCCAAGTTTGTTAAACAAAGAAGTGGAAACGACAGGAGTGCTTTCAAGTGATTGGTGATGATGGCTGGTGTAAATTTGGGATCAAAGCTAGTCTCATGCTAAAAAATTCTTAATTATTATTTTGAAAGAAAGAGAAATGGAAAAGGATACCTCTTCTGGCATGCCCAAGGTAATTAAGTTAGATTCAAGCATACTTTCTTGCATGCTAGAAAACATTTCACTAGCTTAGAGCACAGCGGGCAGTTACCCACCTCTTCTAAGTTATTACCTTTGGATATGTGGGCTTT
Organism: Charadrius vociferus; assembly: GCF_000708025.1. Classification (NCBI taxonomy): domain Eukaryota; kingdom Metazoa; phylum Chordata; class Aves; order Charadriiformes; family Charadriidae; genus Charadrius; species Charadrius vociferus. The sequence continues at coordinate 1,138,366 of NW_009648444.1, forward strand.
GACAATATATGTTGAGAGAGCAGCACTGGCAGAAGCTCATACATTTCAGGAGCTAGGTCTCTTAAAATTTCGGGCATCCAAATGCCCCTTTTATTTCCTATGGTCTTCCCCTGTGTTAAACCATCACATTCCACTTCAGCTACCAAGTGCCCCTTTTTCTATGAACAGACAGGCATACTCCATTGCTTTTGTCTTGCAAAGCAAGTGTCAGCTTTAAGCGATGTAGCAGCAGTGGGTCTGCTGAAATAAAAGCAGCACACTGTAAGTCCAGGAAGCTTTTCAGGAAGCACATGATTTTGGTGAAGGACTATAAATCACTGTCCGAAGCAATGACGGCCTTTGCATATACTCTTCTGCAGAGTGATGTAGTAGGACTGCGTAGAGGAGATCTTTGGAAAATCGATGCACCCGTCTGTCCCTCTGCGGATGTTGTTTCCTCATTGTTTCAAATGAACTGCATTTACTGCTTTAAGAATGGCATTTCTCATTTACTTAGGACAACATAATACCGATTTAGGAAGTTCCAACTGTTAGGGCTGCCAACCGCAGCCCTGTAATAAGAAATAGCTCCGTGCTGTGAAATATTGCTGCTGTTGTGGTGAATTTGTGTGCAGAACTGACAATAATATGAATAGTAATGAATATCTTATATAAACCCTAAGAACGCCTAGAAAGGAGGTGACATCATAACTCATCAATAAGTTATTTTTCCTATATATAGTTTAAATTAAAATGAGAGAATTTCTGATTGAAGTCATTAGAACTTGAAAACAAGTGCTTGTCCTCAGGAAACAGACCAGCTGAGAGACTTCTGAAGAGAAATGTAAACCTTGTTTGTACCTTGGTCTCTTCCCTTACCACGCAACAACCCCTATGCCCATCATATTTACCCATCAGCCACTCCAATCTTTTTGTCATCAAAATTTGACACTTTTTTTATATTATCCTTCTAGGTCTTAAGCTTTTATCAAGCATGAGTTGATTTCCTCTTCTTAGGCAATACTTTGGCTTCCTTCACAAAAGAATCATCCACTAGAGTGCTGGATGCCCGCTGTGTGAACAGTGCTGAGTCCCACATTTCCACCTTGGTCTGCTCAGTGCTTTGTCACTCTCAAAAACCTCCATTTCATGTGGTGATCACCTTGAGCCCAGGCTCCGTTCTTAACCAGGTCAAAGGATTTTAGTATTATTAACCTTAAAGAAAATAATACAAGTTTTTTCTTTCTAGAGATTATTTTGTGCGAGTAGCTTTGTTATTTTTGCATAGTTGATGCAACCTGGGTTGTCTCATGACCTTTTACCTGAGTCTATAGATGATGGCCTTGTCCCTGGAAGTGTTTAAGACCAGGCTGGATGGGGCATTGAGCAACCTGGTCTAGTGGGAGGTGCCCCTGCCCATGGCAGGGGGGTTGGAACTAGATAATCTTTAAGGTCTGTTCCAACCTAAACCATTCTATGGTTCTATGATCCACTGATTTTTTTTTTTTTTTTTTGAAGTGAATTAATACTTCAGAACTTGCTTTCCCTTGTGGCTTACTGGCAAATGAAGTGTCACGATATGCATTCCAAGTAAGAATTAATATTTCTGTCTGACTAGTCTATGAGCCCTTAAAACTTTTCAAACAGATGGCATGGGATGTATTGCCAAAGTTCATGCATTAACGCTGTGTGATGTAAATTATTTAATTGAACTCTGGCAACCTGCTAACCAAACTGTGAACCTTACATCATGCACTAGGTACATTTATGGATTAAGATAAACTCTCTTGTAAGCAGTAAGAAATGAAAAGGGATTCCCATACATGTAGAAGGAAAATTGTAAAAACATACTGCTAAAATAGTTTAGAAACCAGGCAATCAATTGGTATTAACGTACCATGTAAAGATTCTGGAAATGCAGCCTTGGGAACATAATCTTTCCTCAGGCAACCTGCTTAGTGGATGAGGGAAAGGCTGTGGATGTTGTTTACCTGTACTTTAGTAAAGCCTTTGACACTGTTTCCCGCAGCATTCTCCTGGAGAAACTGGCTGCTCATGGCTTGGCCGGGTGTACTATTCACTGGGTAAAAAACTGGCTGGATGGCTGGGCCCCAAGAGTGGTGGTGAAGAATGGAGTTAAATCCTGTTGGTGGCTGGTCACAAGTGGTGTTCCCCAGGGCTCAGTACTGGGGCCAGTTCTCTTTAATATCTTTATCAATGATCTGGACAGGGGGATCGAGTGCACCCTCAGTAAGTTTGCAGACAACACCAAGTTGGGCGGGAATGTTGATCTGCTTGGGGGTAGGAACGCTCTACAGAGGGATCTGGACTGGCTGGATCGATGGTCTGAGGCCAGTGGTATGAGGTTCAACAAGGCCAAGTGCCGGGTCCTGCACTTGGGTCACAACAACGCCATGCAGTGCTACAGGCTTGGAAAACAAGTGCCGGGTCCTGCGCTTGGGTCACAACAACCCCATGCAGTGCTACAGGCTTGGGGAAGAGTGGCTGGAAAGCTGTCTGGTGAAAAAGGACGTGGAGGTGTTGGCTGACAGCCAGTTGAATATGAACCAGCAGTGTGCCCAGGTGGCCAAGAAGGCGAATAGCATCCTGGCTTGTATCAGAAATACCATGGCCAGTAGGACTAGGAAAGTGGTTGTCCCCCTGTACTCAGCACTGGTGAGGCTGCACCTCAAATCCTGTGTTCAGTTTTGGGCCCCCCACTACAAGAAAGACATTGAGGTGCTGGAAGGTGTCCAAAGAAGCACAATGAAGTTCTTGAAGGGTCAAGAGCACAAGTCTTATGAGGGAGCAGCTGAGGGAACTAGAGTTATTTAGCCTGGAGAACAGGAGGCTGAGGGAAGACTTTATTGCTCTCTACAACTGCCTGAAAGGAGGTTGTAGCAAGGTGGGGGTAGGTCACAGGCAATAGGACAAGAGGAAACGTCCTCAAGGTGTGCCAGGGGAAGCTTAGGATGGATATTGGCAAAAATTTCTTCACTGAAATGGTTGTCAGGCATTGGAAGCAGCTGCCCAGGGAAGCGGTTGAGTCATCATCCCTGGAGGTATTCAAAAGACGTGTAGATGTGGTGCTTAGGGACATGGTTTAGTGGTGGACTTGACACTGTTAGGTTTACAGTTGGACTCGATGAAATTAAAGGTCTTTTCCAGCCTAAATGATTCTATGATTCTGAGTTGGTGCCATGTCAATAGGGACCTCTTTTTTCTAAAGATCTTTAAATGAGGTGTGGTATTCTCTGTTACTTATGTAATCTGATTGGTTTATATTTCTATTTTAATCAATTATCAGTACAATAAGAATATATTCCTGTAAGGGAGGATAGCTGTGTTATTACGTAACTGAACCTGTAGTAACTACAGTGAACTATTCAGGAAAAAAAATGTCAATATAACTTATGGGGTGCCTCCGTGTATGGTAAGCTACAGTTTTCACACATTGAGCGAACAGTTGCTGAACATACAGACTGGAGCTTGTTAACTGAACAGTTATGTTGAAATAGCTGTTTCTTTACTTCTTGACAGGTAAGGTAATAAAATCTGAGAATATGGTACATGAATCCCTCTATGAAGTATAAATAAAAGGAGTATTGGAGCTGTACTTTTTATAACCTTTGGATAATTGCTTGCAAAACCAGGAAAGCTTTTAAATCATACTACCCAGTGAAGTCTAATATTGCAAACATCTATCCTTTATTGCAGTATGGTATTGGATGCTGCAGACTGCCTTTACCCAGTCTGCAGCTGTAATTTGTTCTGAAAATTTTTCTCTTTCTATAGCTACAGTGCTCTGACTCTAGACATGCTGTTGTGCCTTCTTTTCTTCCAGCAATGCAGCCTAATAATGTTTTCAGCTCAATACCCAACTTCAGCTGTGCTAGCAGATAACTAGAAGCCTGCAGTTGATAAAGGGGGAGAAAAGTAATAGCAATCACAGCGTTGACACAAAATAAACGAAGGGCACAGTTTTCTAGAAAATGGAGTCAAGTAATAGCAAGAGGATTAGAAAACAGTGGGACATCCAGCCTGCAGAGCTACCCTGAGAATTTTTCTCCTAAAACTACTTGGAGAGATGAGTACTTGCTTCCAGCCACGTTCTTGAGGTTTTTTATAAGCGCCTAAAATGCCATTATGGAGGAAATTAAGCTGCAAACATAAATAGTCTATGAAAGAAAAATAAAAGAGTAAAATGCAGGTTCAAAAAGGAACTTGCCGGAATCACTCAGATATAAGTCAGGCTATATCCCAAGCTATATGAATGTTTCTTTAAGCTGAGATATAATTTATCTTTTCTCCTATTCTCCTTGACTGAAGGATATTTATATCTCACAAAGTATTTAAAAGATAAACAGATGATGAGCAAATGCAAGAAAAGACTTATTTTTTTTTAATTAATCTGTAATATATTCCTATGCTGTAGGATGAAAGAGGATAAAATTTAGGTTCTCCCAGACTTTTCGACTGTGCAGCTTTGTCCTATCAGAATAGTGTTAGATACAGATATTTTAAAGCCTAAAATATGTATTTGCTCCTTAGCCTTTTTATTGAAACTCCTCTTTAGCTAGTGGGTCAACAAGCCTGTTACAGAGATTCTAAGAATTGGGTATTAAAATGCAAATACTTGGATTTTTAAATTGTTTTTAATTCCTCAGTGTTTCCCTGTAATGTCGCTTCCAAGAAAGAGTGAATCCATTTCCAGCATCGTAATTGGCACCTTGGAGAATCTGACATATACAGTGCTGAAGTTAAATGGGGTTTCATGGAAAAATGAGTCTGATGCCTTAGTAAGTATCTAAGTTAAGAACGTATGCGTGGCTATAAGTGGCTACAAGTGGATGCTGTCACAGAACAGCTAGGAAGGTATGTTGTCCTTGGACCAAAAAGCGACCTGAAATACAGAGTGTGTTTTGTTGCTTTGCATGCATCGCCTTCTTCCCAAGGGCTGGTTTGGGGGTTTTTTTCTGTGTGCTTTTTCTTTAATTTAGCCTCTGCTGCTGTATCACTATAAGTAAATCATTCCTTACAGAGGAAGAGGAGAGAGAAAAGGATGTTGACTGAGGCCAGAATCAGTCCCTGTTAAATGCAATATTAAGTAGCGTCTCTGGAGAAATTTCTTACGTTATTGTGAAACTTCTAGAACTCATTGTGGTTCCCCAAATAGCTCTACGGTGAGACTACAAGGTTATCTGTTTGTTTTGTGGGCTAGGTGCCAGGTTATTTCCACGTAGAAATACATTCAAAGAACAACGTCGCAGGCTTTCTTACCCCTCACAGGACATTCTGTGTAAGAGTGCAGTCTGCTCTGTCTCCACGTTCTTTAAAAACACTTTTGATTGACAGTGAATTTGCAGAATTTAGTGGAAATAATCTCCTTTTCCTAAAAAGAAATGGTGATGTATTGTTCATAAAGGACAAGCCCATCCAAGTACGGACTGAGCCATCACTTTCCACAACTTGGATTGCCATGTTTTTCCCTGATAGTGACACTTCGGGAGTTCTGCCCGCTCTGTGCTTGTTAATATGCTGTTGTACAGCTGCTTGACTGCACCCCATTGAAGCTTTGGTTGGGCTCTTCAGCTGGGAGGCTGTAGGTAGCCTGGCTGCGGAGTCATCTTCAAGTATTACAAAAACAAGGTCACATTTGCTAGTCGGGTTGATTGGCAGTGATCTGTGGGACTGTTTGAGCATCGGGAAGGATGGATGTCGCTCACAAGCAAACAGCTGGGTGACACTTAGGTTTTACTTGAGAAAACAAAAAGGGTAATCTGGCCTTGGTCATAGTTTTGAGGAGATACCTCTGAGTAACAAATGGAAAGTTGTGTGTTATACAGTTTTTGAATTAGACTGTCATATAATGCTGATTTCAATTATTTTGCATTTTTCAGTACTAGTCAGCTCTAACATGTCTTTAGAGATTGACCATTTTTTAATACAGATTATCTCTGTAATGACTACAGTGCACTCCAGAAAGAGTAAAATTACCTATTCTAGGCACCTTTTGTGTGAATTAATGGTTCCCTGTTCTGGTAGCGGTGCAATTTGTCAGCTCTTCTTTTTTTTTTTTTTTTTTTTTTTTTTAAATCAAATGGGGAAATCTTGTAAGTACTAAAGATATGTTTGTAATAAATAGAAAAATATGAAGAGAGTGTGGAAATTGTTTCTCAGGAGGTCGTAGTTTGTATCATCAAGGAACTGCTGTTTGGTGGATCCCTTGCTGACTGCGGAATCATTTCTGAAAAGCTTCCCTCCTTCTGGGGACTGACTGTCAGCTGTAGCAAAGCGTGTAAAGGGAAACCTGTCAAAGTGAGGAGGCTGCAAAGGTGGTGGAATAAGTGTTGTTTAATTGCCCCAAAGCAAGTAAGGAGAAGATTAGGCCCATTATGAGGGCCCTGCAAGTTCATGTTTGCATCCACCTTCTGTGCAGTGGCCTCTGCCGTGTTGTACATATGTTAGTGACTGGGGTTGGGTGCAGATATAGAGAGATTCATGCCATTATGGTTGTCAAAGCTGAGAAAGTTCCACCTGGGGTTTGTAGACCCTGCTTCAGCTGTGACACAGCAAGTGACTGTTGTGGCAGGAGTTGTCGAGGATATCTCTCCCATGTGAATGGAGAGGTTGGTATCATAAATCCACCACATGCTATTTTCTTGGGCTTCGTGTGATGACTGTTTTGTGCTAGTACGTCAGTATCTTGTGGCTTTGCTTTTGTTTATTGAGCAGGCTGATGCTTTTTGCATATTTCATACAATTAGTTTCTATGAGATGTGCCAGCTGTGTCTCTAAAAAGTTTTCTGTAATAATGTAGTGAAAGAAGAAATTAGTCAAGTGATGGGATGACATCAAAATAGGTTTTTTTAAGTAGTGAAAGAGACAGTGAGCTGTGATCATATAATGAAGGGAATGCAGTGACTGTTTACCATCTAAATTGGGAAGGTCCAATCCTGCTTTTAAAAATTTAACTAGTTCTCCTAGATAACCAAGTTCACCTCTCCAAAGGTGTTTGTGTTGAACTATAATGATGTAGAATTCATCTTAATCCATGCAGTTATTAAATCCTTTAATTTCAGCAAATTCTTTGAACCCCCTACCCTTAGGGAAAATCAGAATGTATAGATAACATTAGTATTAAGAGATTTTGATCACCTTTGCATTTTGTCTGGAATGGGAAAAAAAATTGATGTCCAGGCTATGGGACTCTGCACTGAAAAGTTCCTAATGGAATGTTATTCATAACACAAAAATCTCTGAAAACAATTTGGATAGCTGGATTGTCTTATCACTAAAAAAAAAAAATAATATTCCTTAGAACTCAGGATATAGTAATATGTAAGAGAAGATTTGTATCATAAAATGGAAAAATCTGTTTTCATAAAATGTAGTACTTTGTTCTATGTTTTTAAAAAATCCCTAGGTATGGCAGTATTGGTTTTTGTGTTTTCATCCTAGAATAAGCCACCTTCTTATGAACTAATTTGCCAAATATACTTAAGTTGCTATAATACTCCAAATATGGGTCTAATCTCTTCACATTTAACTCCTAATTTTTTCCAGGATTGACAAACAAGAGATGTTTTTGAAGTACAGGAATGTAACCGATAACCAAATTTCTTCTTTATATGCTATTGACATCCAGGTGAAGGGTGTATTCCAGTAAGTAATAATCTGAGATGTTAAGTCCTTCAGTCTTTTTTTGGGCACCTCAAAAAATACCATGGCTTTCAGTACCATTGGGGGTTCATTAGCTTTCAGTGATTCTGTTGGCAAGTGTTCAGGTTTGGGGCTCATTTCTGATCTTAAGATATTCAACAGCAGAGCATTGTCCTTGGAAAATCTTTTACTTCACTTGCACATGCAAGCCCAGAGGCAGACTATTCAAGATAAGTATTGAAATGCGTCAGCCTGTTTCAGATTGGAACAAATTCAACTGCATCAATTTCTAAAGAAAGAAATTGGTTAAATGACTGTTTTCGCTGAAAGATTGTCATTAGTTACAAAAGGTGAATGGACTACTCTGCTTCACATTATACTAAGGCTGTGAAAAGTTGACATGGTTGACCCTGAAATAATTTGTTGACCTCAGAAGTGACAGAAGCTCCTTTTGAAAGCTCTTCGCGTCTTTCTAAGCCTCTTATAAACATACATTGCAATTGACTGAACTATTTTTTTTCCTTTTTCACAATATTAAAGAATGAGGAAATGAGTCTATATGCTGGTCGGTGCAGTTATAGAAGGTATTTATTCTCTTTTTTTTTTTTTGCTAATGTGCTTGTTTATCCTTATAAATGATTATTCAAGAACCACTACCAGAAGCATTACCTTTCATGAGCTCGGGAAGTCCTGTTCTTCTGCCTTCATCACTCAGTACCTCGTACTCAACCCAAAATAATTACCTCACTCATTAGACTGCTCTTATTTTTATAACCTTGGATGATGCTGATTGAGAAAATAAACTTTCAAGTGTAGTTTTAGTCTAGCATATTCTTCTGGATCTTCAAACTGAAGTGTTAGTATTTGAAATGAAAGTGACAAGGAAAGTTTTTCTTCATAACTCTTACGAATAAATTACCATTACAGTAACACTTGCAGCAAACTAGAGATGAAGGAAAGTGTTCATGTACATTTCGGTACTTGAAAGGCCTGTATTTTAGTGGTCACCTCATATGCCAGAAATATACCTTTTAATTTAGTCTAGGTAAACAACATGAGTAGGTTTTTTTCCCCGCTAGTTTTTGCTAATTTGTGATAAGCATAGTTAAGTTGGGATGATGGACGTGTTCCTTGCTGGGCTAATCGATACAGAAAATCACTTGCAAAACTAAAAAGTAATTATGAGGGGGCAGGATATGGAAGGGAAATAAAGCAAATCCGTTCGTTAGGAAGCTGTTTGAAGATTAAAGCCCCAGATTAAACGTTCATGAATAAATTATCAAAGGCTTTATCAGATGGCTAAACCTTGGAAAAAGCTTGACAACACTCCTATGTCTCTTTCCTTGTCTGTCTAGAATACTTGCTTTATATAAATGCAAAAAGACTTCCTTGTTCAAGAGAAATAATTTAGTTTAAAAACATTCTGACTTTCTCCACAAGTGATTTCTGTCATTTAAAGGTAATTTTTGTTTGTAAAAGCAAACACCTGGCATGTTTGCAGATGTGAGGCACAGGGCTTTGGATTTTCTTTTAAAATTTTTTGTTACTAACCTTTCCAAAAGAGAATGTGACATTTGTGTGTTAGACTGCAAACTTCATCTGCTAGGTTTTTTTATGCAGTCATTGAAATACTATTTTTTTTCTTCCCTTTTTTCTCCTGCTATCTCAATTCTTCTAAAAACTTTTCTGAAGCAGTTATGTGTCTTCATATTGCTATAGTTAGTAATGCGCTGAGCTGCTACTAACACTCAGAAGGTAGTCATGGGAGATGGGGTGAGGTGGCCACTGGAAGAGAACAACACTCCATGTTGACATATTACGTAAATGTGTTTATTTGGCAAGACTGACACAGTGGGTCAATAGCGATTCGTGTTCTACAGACACGCGCGTATCACACAGAAATCAGAGCTCAGTCCCACATTTCAGACCCATCCAGTGCCGGGGTAATGGGATGCTCACTGAACCGGGCGACATTCAAAGTGTGTGGATGACAACTTGCCTACTGCATTTAGGAGTTGTTCTCATCAGGCTGCAGCTTCTACAAGGTATCAGACATCCATGTATCACGTTTCTACCCTTTGGCCCCTCTGTCTGGCCTGGGACTATTGTCTTAAGTATTTATTGCTCTCTTCATTAGATCATTGGAGTAGTCATACAGCCTCAGGCCAGTCTCCGACTTCCTCCTTCCTTGAGGCTAATTAGTGGTTGCTGCTGCTGTGGTTTCTGTCACCCTCTGGCCTCCTGCCTGTATGTGTTATAATAAATGTTACCTTTGTTATCCGGCACATGCTGGATTAATCTAGTCCATTTGAGCTGGGCAGATTTAGTCAAGTCTCATTTATCTAGGCAGTGCCTTGGGTAGGTGACACCTGGTGGTGTGTATTCTGAAAATGAGGATTCTGGGCAGAATATTAACCCGACAGGCTAACGGCAGCCCCCCAGTAAGGTGGTGTTTGCAGCCACCTATTTGGTGACACAGGAGCCCTGTAGTTACGAATATGGTAATAAACGGAGTACTCTGCACTGCCCATCTGTAGTTCTGATGTCTGCATCCTCTCCACGCCAACATCTCTGTCCTCACATGGAAGGCAGCCACAGAGCTCAAACAATTGAATGATTAGAAATTGGATTTTCCGAGGCACTTTGTAGAAGCCTTTTTCTTCTCAAATATCTTTGCCTGAAATATAGTACTTCCCCCGTGACTGAGTTCTGGCATGGTGAAAGGGTGCCTAAACCAATATTTTTTTACTTTAAGGCTAACACTGAAAGCTGGTTTTGTGTTTTCCAGTGACTTGGATAAATTTGGAGGGTTTTTTAATGATTGTAAGTTGTTTGTAGGTAGGCAACAACTCTAAATTCACCGGATAACCTACAGAACATCAGAGAAGAGCAGTAGCTATTGATTCAGTTCCACTTGTCTGAAATCCTTTCTAGAAAGCAAAATACCATCTTTCAGAGCTGACTACCACAGTACTGCCAGCTTGTAAAGTCAGTTTCCCAGGGAACTTCTTGCTCATAGGCAGAGACTTCATTAGTTCTAAGTGTATAATAACAGTCTGAACACCATGGTATGCATATCCTTTTCCTAACCCAATATAAACTTATATAATTCCAGTATACATATGGAACTATACGATTCTGTGATAAAAAAGCATTTGTACATATTTCTACTGATTCTCAGGCTTTTAAGACCTATGATGATTTAGGAAACAGGTGTAGAGTTGTTTGCCCTTTTTGCAGCATGTACCGCTGCAGTAGGTACCAGAAATCCTGCAGGTCATATGCAAGAAAACATATCTTTAAAATTGGTGGAAGCTTTCCTAGAGCAAAGATGACTTTCGAAAGAGCCAGAATTGCTGATTCAGATTCAGGGGGAAACTCTGAGTCTGACTATATTTTTTTTTTCTGCACAGTGATGTAGTAAAGGAAAAGAGAATTCAACCCTATTGATTTTAGCGGTGTTTAGGATCCAGCTCCTGTAATCCTTGCCTGTAGGCGTGTGTAAATGTTTCCCCTTACTTCCTTTGAGATGCTGAGGAGGCAAAGCACAGAAGAGGGCCTCTAGGTCCTAAACCACATATCCTGTGGTTCATGACAAATGAACAGCACTTACGTTGTTTCCATTTAAGTCTGGAGTCCCGTCCAGCACCTGTACAAACAGTAGCCTGGGAGGTGGATGGATCAGGAGTGGTGCAGTGGGTCAGTGCCTGGCGGTGGATCAGGCTGGCGTTAGTGAGACAGCACGTCTGGATGCTTCACAGCACATTTGTGTGCCCTCATGCTTCAATTTAGAGATATCGGTTCAAATTCTTTTCAGTGCTGAACAGCTTTAAAAGCGAGGAAAGTTTTGAGTAGTCCCGAGGGGCCATATTGACTCCACATATGTGACTCTCATACAATGAAAGGTTTCATAGAATTTAAGGATAATGCCCACAGCGTGAATCACTAATGCCATTGCTGAGTGGCTGGGATCCAGCCACGATTCCTGCATTTCTTGAATGTCGCTACTACATCAGCTTCTCGGGACATTTTGTCCAAACGCCGGGAGGTTGACAGACGGGTCCATGTTTGGCCTGCAGCATTACTCACACTCTGATGCTGTCAGTGATGAAACTGTATAGCATGGATTCAGAGCACACTATAGGTGACAGCAGGTGTTCCATTACTCACTGTCTGATAACCCTTTTCTTACCTCGACCCCTGCTGCCCAACACAATGCAACTTAGTGTGCCACTGGACCTGTTATTGAATCTGTTTGTGGTGCTCAGATAATGCTCTGTAGGTGCCTGAGAAATTCTGGTGAGACTTTTAACTAGCTTCTTAAAAGGTCTGTGAAGACATTGTTATTTTCTGTAAGATCTGTTTTGCTAAAACTGGATTCTCAAGCATGGAGCAGCAGATGATGAAGAGCTAGTAATAGTTTGCTCTTTTACAGTACGTTGATCAATGACCTGAAGCTGCTTTGCACACATTGCATTTATCAGCATCATCCAGAGTTTGGGGTGGTTGGACCTGTTTCATTCAGAGAAACACTGAGGCCCGGCGAGGTTTTATGACCTGCCCAGAATCACATAGCACAAATGAATTACGAATCTGGAAGTGTCTCCTTCCAGGATATTCTGGCCTCAGTGTGTGCTAAAAGCACATTTCACAGATGGTGAGCAATGAAGACTTTGTGAAGGTAGCCCACTTACCAATTTCTAGGGCTTGTTGGTGCTGCAGACCTTTGCAAAGGCAGAGGAAGCAGCCTCATGTCTCATTGTGAACCCCTTTCAGGCGACTTTAATGCCTGACAGTGTATCCCTGTGAGCAGGGTCTGTGATGGGAAGTTATCCCTTTATGGCTTTTCAAAATATTGGCAGATTCTTATGTGCTTATGTTTGGAATAACTGTTTCAAATATGTTTGTAGTTCATTATACATGTGAAAACATGTATCTTTATTTCTAAAAAGTTATTCATATAAAGTAATTTAGGTTTTGGGGTTTTGGTTGGTTTTTTTTTAGATGGCTGCACCTATTTTTTTTCTAATGTACATCTGGTATGGTCTCAATCTTTATGAAGTGTCCCATAGAATCATCTGGGTTGGAAGCAACCTTTAAGATCATCGAGTCCAACCATCAACCTAACACTGCCAAAACCATGTCCCTAAGCACTATGTCTACATGTCTTTTGAATACCTCCAGGGATGGTGACTCAACCATTTCTCTGGGCAGCCTGTTCCAATGCTTAGCAACACTTTTGGTGAAGAAATTTTTCCTAATATCCAATCTAAACCTCCCTTGTTGTTTACCAGGACTTTACTAAAGCCTTTCACACCGTTTCCCACAGCATTCTCCTGGAGAAACTGGCTGCTAATGGCTTGGATGGGTGTCTGATGAGCGGAAAACTGGCTGGAAGGCCAGGCCCTCATGAGTGGCCTGCCCTTTCTTCCAGAGGTCATAAATTCTCCTTTTCTCCCTGAGTTGCAACCATAGCGCTCTGTTCAGCCAGGCCAGTCTTTTTCCCCAATAGTTCATTTTCTGGCACGTGGGGACGGCCTGCTCCCGTGCCTTTGACACTTCCTTCTTGCAAAGCATCCAGCCTTCCTGGATGCCTTTGCCCTGATTCAGTACTGCCTCCCAAGGGACTCTGTCAACCAGGCTTCTGAAAAGACCAAAGTCCGCTCTCTGGAAGTCCAAGGTGGCAGTTCTGCTGAGCCCCCTCTCCTTGCTTCTCCATAGTGAATCATATTTAAGCAGTAGGTTTTTGGTTGCAGTGGGTGGAGTGGGAGGCGCAGGGTGGATTGTTTTTTTGCTTTTTTGCTCTTTAGCCGGCATTGATTTCTAGAGAACTCTATATTGGTTGTTTTTCCCGTTTTGTAAACCAGACAAGATGCTGTACTTTTTACCAGATACTTAATATCCACAGTCTTTTTTTCTGTTGTATGGAATATTACAAACTTTTATTCAAAGACCATTAGTTCAAATATGTAAATGGGTAGTTTTATTTTATTAATGATACCAAAGGTATTGTATTTTATTAGTGTTGAATTAACAAGAGTAAGCCTTGGGAGAACATCTTGGATCACACTGCATTCTGTGGTGGCAGAGTAACAAGAAGATATTCAGAAGCCAAAAGACTTCTCTTCAGTTGTGAATACAACTGGAAACTATTGCTGAGAACGAATTTTGTTGGTTATTTCAAAGTTTAAACCTCTTTTGCCCTTGTCAATGTAACAAGTGATCCTTGGTCCAATAAATGGGCTGGGATCCTGTTGAGGGGCCTGTTAAACTTAATGTGCCAGTCTACTTGCATGCTACTGTTACTGTTGTGTCGAGAGGGTTGGCTGTTCATATCTTGCTTTTCTCAAATACATTGCATTGTAATAGTCTGAAAATTTGTTGAGCACCTGTTCAGGATAAAGTACTGGCAGGGTACACAATAGAAATCGCTATATAATATTACCTATGAAAAAGGCTGTAGAAACACATTACAGTGTTTTGAAATTGGCACAGTCCTATGCAGTTCCAGCTTGCTTCCCAGAAAAAAAAAAAAAACAAAACCAAACCCCAACACATTGACGCCAGCAAGATAACGTGCCCAGATCTGAAATCCATCACCTTAAACAATGAGAAGCTGACATAGCATTGTAATTGTACCAGCGTGGGCATTATGCCCAACTGCAGATGTCCTCAGAGTTCATTGCTTTAGACAGAAATAAAATCCCAGTCTGCAAGTTTGCACGTGGCTATTGCAGATTTGGCATGAACTCCTGAAGAAGATAGCTTACTATTAAGAAAACATTTAAGCCTCCTGTAGCGATAATGTTAAGTCACTGATGTGAAAACATGCCGTAGCTATCTGGGCTGATAGAAACTATTGCTCTGGAGTATGTGAGGTTTATACGTAGCCTTTTAAAGATTTTGCAGTGCTTGGTAATTGATTACTCTTATTAGCAGTAGTGAGTTTTGAGAAGTAAGTCTTGACCTTGAAATAATTGAAAAATGTCTTTAAAGAGATTGTAATTTTGAAAAAAGAAAACCAATGATCCTGCACAGACTGCTTTTTTGTTTTGTTAGCTTTGAGGAGTTTGTTTAGATTCATTTAATACCAGTATGTATTTCTTAATCCCATCATTGTGAGGTTGGACTTAAAACCCTTACCAGACACTGCTGTATTGGCTGCTGTGATAGTGTAGAAATTGTACATTTTAATTTGCAGAAGTACTCACAATACCAGGAGAAGATAAGTATTTGCAGGTTTGAAACTTAGAGTAGTACATTAATAGTATGAACGTTGTAGATGCGTATGTATAGACCTTGAGCTGCCAGAAACAGTAATAAGCATAGTAATGTAATATTATTCTCATACATAATAATCCTATTAAATAAACATTTCAGAGTCAGCTTATTGTGATTTGTGAATACGCAACATTTATTCTCTTCCTGTATGTAATAGTTTGGATATTAGAGGAAATAGAGTCAATCTGCAGTGAAAAATAGAAAAGGGATTAAAACCTTTCAATGTCACTTGACCAAGATTTTACAGTTGATGGCTACTGTATGAATTGGTAGTAAATAAACTACCTGCATGTGCAAAGGATAGCAACTGTAAATACTGAGTGATTCAAGTTTTAGTTTTTAGTTTCTTTATTTTGTATAGTTCATATGGTGATTACATGACCCTGAGAGCCTAAGTTCTCAAGAGAAACCAAAACATGTCAGTCCTGGTAGAAAGCAATTTAAATTCCTTCAAGAGTTTTCTATAGTCCTGAGAACAGTTTTTCGTGTTGATGCAAAGATGATAATAGTTCTGTGCTTGTCAGATTTTCATTATTTTATTAAAAAATATAATAAGAACTGCTAATTCCCAACACCACACATTATGTCCTTTCATCAAAAATTCCCATTCTATAGTCAGGTATTAACTAATGAAGTTTTCAACATATGGTATGGCAATTAAGAAGGCAAATTGATGGTTACTTGTGATGTTCTACAGCATGTCAACATAGGTTAAGAAGATTGCAACTCTCAATCTGATTTTTCTTGTAATTTTTGTATGTGACAGCATCCTGAGCTTGGAAAGTTAATTATGCAAAAAGGAGTGATGCCTGTGCACTTTACTGCTATGGAAGGTGTTGAGAATCTCATTACAAGGAAAAAGTATTCAGATACTTTGGAAGGTCAGCTAGCATTTTCATTCTTTGTGAAAGCACCCTCGGAAAACTACTAGTATTATATGTCTAGATATATACAAATTCCTTTAGGTCTCCAAGCAAAGAAATAGCTGGAAGATGCTCCTGCGCTGGGTAGCAAGCATGAGGTAGTTCAGAAAACTGAGACTGATCCTGAGTACTCGGGGTTGGTGCTGGATGCAGGAGGCTGTCAGGACTGTTTAGATTGCAGGAAGAGGGAGGAACAGAAAAAGCACTTCCACCTTTCCTGTAATGAGTGAGCACTCTGGACTCTAGTCTAGTATTTTCTACCCTTTTCTGTCCATGTGGTGCAAAATTTCTAAGTGGGGCAAAGATTATTTCGTAGTCATGTCTGATGTTTTCAGCTCTCAAAGATGTATGAAAAACTCAATGATCATGGTTTTACATTGCATGCTGGGCAAATGCCTTGGGTACCATTCATAATTCAGTACTTTATTTTCCATATGATAGATTCACTCTTTGGGACATCTGCAAGACAGCATTGAACAAAACCTTAGAATTCTTTATGCAATTTAGAAGACTTTGGAAGGTAATTTTGTTAATCCCCTGCTGGTCCTGTTGGGAAAAATCTGTATTAACCAGAGATACATGAAGATTTCCAAAAGCTCCATGGTAGCAAGCACCTGCAATTTTACTAGTGAGAGCAAGCTGTTTTCCATATTCAATCTGCTTCTTCAAGCAGAAGTAATAACCTGATTTCAAATAGCTTCACCACTGTGAGCTGGTCTTCCTCAAATATTGACATACATTGCACGCTCTTGCATACTTTAACATAAAATTTTTGGATGTGCACTTCCTGATTAAGCTTACAAAGAAGAAATACATGACTTAGTAGCCACAATATCTATAGCCAAACTCTTCAAAGGAATTCAGAAATTTTTGCTATGCATGACAGTCTGGCAAGTGAGGCAGCTAATTATTATGAATTTATTGTGACAGTATTTCTTGTGTATATCCAAAGTATGTATTTTTACCTTACAAGACTTTGTTATGTGTTGAATGGTGAAAGTTACATTATTGTACTGTGGAAGATTAACTCAGTGTTATTTAAGACGGACAGTGTACCAGTGGCACTGATAGTAATGGTGCTACTAACAGTAACTGGCTCTTACTTAGGCATTTTCTTCTGTAGCTCTCAAGTGCTTTAGGGAGGAAATTATCATGTCCTGTGTACTAAATGTGTAATATTTGTAATGTGGTGCTAGAAAGTTTGTGGCTTGGGGAAGGAGGGAGGCTTATACTCTGTGAATATCACTGAAAAAAAAGCCTTTATTGAATAAACTGGGAGGAGATGTTTCATAGCAGGTCCTAATCAACCCCATGTACTCATTGCCTTATCCATATGCCAAAACAGGGGGAGCTGAGACGCAATGGAGAACATGCCTTGTCTGTAGGTCATTTCAGACAGGCTTTAGGCAAGGCCAAGGAGAGTATCAGGCTTATGAATCAGGAAGAGATTTGGTTCAGAGGCCTTCTGAATCAGCCAGAAACACCTTTGTTTTCTGGCTGTTGTCTTTGTTGGGTTTTATTTTTAGAGGAAGGGTTACTTGTCATACCTTAGAAGAGGGAAAATAGTAGCATCTTTGTGAATGTATGAATAATCAGAATCGGGGTTCAGTCATAGGGTGCTAATTGCATTTACTGATTGTTCCATAAGTGAAAGAACAATCTTTGACTATTGTGATAATGAGAAGAGGGAAATCTGCTGAACATATTAGCAGTAATGACGTTACGGACCATGAAAAGGAAGCAGCTGAAATCTGGACATTTTCTGGCAGTGGTGACATTCCTGCAGGCAATCAAAACCTAAAAGGCATAAAACATTGCTCCCTCCTCCCTTTCTCTCCCAAATGGTTCTTTTAATAGGTAATAGCTACATGACTTAGTATCTGGCTGTCAAAGTACTCTTTCCATGGTGAATGGAGCAGGAGTTTCAAGAGCATAAAAGTGAATGAGCCGCCCCTATTGAACTCTTATTGAGCCTCTAAGGGACCCCGTTGCAGGTTTTGTCTTCCAATCTATCCTCAACCAAAAGTGCTTAATCCTAATACTGCTTTGCCGCTGATTTTGACATACCTTTAAATTCTTGAGATGTTCTCCCTCTGTGTCTGATTCTGCTGCAAAGTGATTTTGATGGTACATCTGACATCACACCGGATTCTCAGTAGATGTTCTTGTGCAGAGGAATGAATAGTCTTTCAAAAAAGATAGATTAATAGTCAAAGGTCTACCTTTATTTAATATGTGAAAGTTGCCTTAATGTCAAATTATTTGTATATTTGTTGTCTTTCAGTTTTCTCATGACATGATCTGAATCTGTCTGTCATCTAATTCAATTGAACTTGTTTGGGCCACATGTCTCTGGTAGAGACTTGTATTTATTATTAACAAAATTTGTGAGTTTTTTTCCTGATTACTTTAAAGTGTTAACTCGGGCAACTTGAACTGTTTGTTCTCACCAACAGGTTGTGTAAGTACATGAGCGAGGAGTTGCAAATAACAACAATAAAACCCCTTTTCTTCTCTGAAGTTTTTACTGTGTTACAGTGAAGTCGCTAAATGTTGTAATAATGATTATTATTTGCTCTATGGTCTGTTGTTTGCGTTCAACATATCTGAGGACTTAGTAGAGTGAGATTTTCCATTGTGTGGCCCATAGAAAGGGGCTGCCTCTCCCAGGTCTGCTGAAGCCTGCTTGCTCTTCTGTGTGTGTTGCTGTGTATGCATCCATGTGCACTCTAGCACTGTCTGGATTATGGCTGTATTTGAAAGGCAACAGTAAACAGGTGGTTTTGCAGCATCTTTTCAGTTTGGATAGGTTTTTGCTGATTGCGCTTAGTATCCCTTTAATTAGGGTTGCTATTCTAGTTTTAATTCAGAAGTGATGTTTGGGCTTTGATGTTCAGCAGACGATCATGACCCTGTATTAACATCTGAGAAATATTGCCAGACCCTACCATGCTTGTTCATGACTGACACCAAGGAGCTAGTCTATGCCTTTATCCAAGAGAAATTATTCCAATAACACTTTGTCTGGCTTGCCAAGTAGGTTTATATGCAAACTATAACTTGTTCCAAACATTGTTGCCAAGTTAGTATTTTGTTCAGGAACTTATGAGTTCATATCACTGATTTGGGGATCTAAGTAAAGCTGTAGATGTTTTTTATTTTAATTTTTTTTTTTGCCTGAGAGCTCTGCATCCATGTTGTTTTCACAAGAACGCTGGACGCTTTTGGCAGGTCTATGGGTCTTGCTAGGACAGTGTTGTAACTGTAAGGGATTCGGAGGATGTCTGGCTTCTTGTCTCAGACAGTCCTTGAATTTTAGATCAATCTTTAAAAGAAGATTCTTTTATTAATGCTTGACCTTGATGGGAGTTATAACTTCCCGTTATATTATGAATACAGCTTTTCCCTGCCTCTAGTAAAATGCAACACTTAGTCATAGCAAAGTGTTAATGTTTAACTTCCTGTAAACTCTGCTTTCAGGATATTTAAGTACAGCACCATATAAATTTATTAACTCTGGGCAGCATTTTAGGTGTAATACAGAGCCTAGTGCTTTTCAACATCCCATTCTTTTGAGGAAGCGTTAAGTCATGCTGTCCAGTTTTACTAAGAAAGACGTTTGTAAAAAGTGGTTTATTCCATTTGTGTCACCTTGAATATGTCACATCTGGGCAGGTTAATAATGTAATTCTGGCTCAGACATCTGTACAAGGAATAGCCTTCCATTACGGTCCGCTCCCTGAAGGTTATATTGTGATGCTCAGAGCCGGATTTTCAATAACTCTTCACCCAGAACACGCCAGGCTCTGCGCAGCCTGACTTGTAGGGTTAAAAACCCAAGAGCTCACTGTTTCCAAGCTTGTTGTCCCTTATTGTAATTTCACTCCAAATGTTTTTGCTACTTACCAATTGTGAAAAGCTACGGTTGTGTTTTGCAGACGGAAAGCCAAAGCAGGTTGTCCTGTTAAGAGTGAGGTGTTTCTTTTGTAACTGGCTTTCACCCATACCCATTCATTCGTTCATTGTGGACACAATTAGAAAAGTATGCTGCTATCTATGAATTTGATTGCCTTGATTGACTTAAGTACCAGTCTAATTAGCTTGGATTCCGTGCTTGCAGTAGGTATGTAAAAACATTGTTAATGTCTTTACTCATGGTATTTTCAGAGAGTGAAATAAAGTTTGCAGCTAATCTCTGAGCAGGTTATAAGTAACTGGTGTGTAATTTTGGTATATAAGGATCTTTAATTTACACATGTAAACTGTTATGCTAGAGGACAGCTAGGTTTGTAATATATTATGAAGTATATCCATTACTTTTTTTTTTTTTCTTTGAGACTGAGCCAAATCTCAAGACGGTTTTGTTATGGTTTTTTTGTTGTTTTTTTTGTTTTTTTTTTTAATTCAGCACTTGCCCAAGTAAAAGCCCCATAGCCTCAGGGGGAGATTTGCTTCAGTCAAAGCTGATAAGGCCCTTTGGAGCTGCCTTAAAGTAGAAAGCTCTTTTGTGTGTGTACTTGACTCAATGTATATTTGTGTGTCTGGCAGTCTAAAATGATGTATCAACTCCATGTGCTTTGCTAGAGATGGGATTTTTTTTACTTAGTTGTATTACTAGTCCATTTTCTTTGTATGGGTAAAAGATGATCTATATAAATTCATATGAACAGTCATTAGATTTTTGGAGTCTCTATTATGTCACGAGAAAGACCTTGATAAAAGAAAAGGGCACAGGTTCCACCTGTGAAAAGGCAATAATAGAGTGGATTAAGTTCTTGAAGTTCAACATGGGGTTACAGCTGGCTGACAAAGTTACAGCATTGGATGGTTTCCAAGCTACCGAAGATACAGCTGGTCACAGACAAGCAGCTGAGAGCATCTATTCTCTTGCGCTGCTTTCTGCAAGCTCTCTATAGGTGGGACATGTACTGAGCTTTACATTTACATTAGACAATTTTTGACACTTTGAAAGTAATTGGAAACACATAGAGAAACAAGTCACTATAGTAGTACAATAAACTTTCATCTATTAATTCTTTAACCTTACTCTGAGCCTGACCCAGTACAACTTTGGTTGGTTGTCCTCTTAACTTAAGAAAGAGGCTTGTATAGCAGGAACAGTCCAAGTCCTGGTTGTTTTGGCATTTGCTGAAGTCTTTTTTTTTTTGTTGTCATTATCCAGCGCACTCGCATCTCAACCTAAAGTAATGTCCAATGGATCAAAGACACACTGCTATATTTCATGAGCGTATTCTCACGAGAGTGTTTAAAGCATGGGAGATCATGCTTTCTTTGAAGATTTTTTTTTTCAGGGAAGTATGCTGTTTGAAATAATCGAGTCTAAGGAGCAGGATGTAGCCCAGGATAATAAAAATATTTTACTGCGGCCTGTCAGGTTGAATATATGTCTCCTTAGGCACCAGAGCCAGAATCACTGCAAAAGTTCACAGGCAGCTGTAAGATGTAAACCAATGTGAATGAGGTACTTCCTTTTTATTATTTTTGGTCTTCTGCAGTTGTGTGTACCTCCTGTGCTAATTCAGACAAAATATTTTGAAGCATTTGTGTTCATTTTGTTGTTTTCCCTTTGTGTAGGTGAATGGTGCATCAACAGAGGGGATGCTTTTATAGATTATCCAGAAGAAACTGACATTTGGAGTTTGGGAGTAAGGCAGTGCTGGTGCTCTCTTTATTTATTTACTTTTGCTTGTAAGCAGTAATTGTGCTGCTTTGCTGCTGTTATGCAATAGAGACTTATTGAACCTTTTAAAGCCAGTTATTATTTTTTGTAATTAGAACTAACTTGTGCAGCTGTCACTAAGCTCCTCGTCAGATGATATATTTATTATGTTAGAAACGAGAGGAGGCACGTGAGTACAACTTTGAAAGGAATATGCTCTGCTCAGGGTAGGGTTTTATGTTTAAATGGGTGATCAGCATGTGTGGGTTAGACCAAGATGATTGCAGTACCAGTGCCTGACTAGTTATGTGCTGCCTTTAATCCTGTGGTATTGTATTTCATTGTCTCCCAGTACACTACTGTCACAACTGAAATAAAAACCCTCTAAATTCAATGAACACTTTAATCTGTCATCATAATCACGAAAGTCTTGTCAATCATGGCTTAAAAGTTAAGCATGTGGATCAAATCTGTAGTAAGAGGAGACACCTGGACTCCACAATGTAAGTGGAGATAGTCTAGGATAATAAATATTTGTTTCATTTGTGTTGTACAGTTTTAACTGAATATGGTGTTGATGTTGTTCCACATCTTTAAAAATCTGGAAAGGCTATTCAGTAGATTTGCAGGAGAAAATTTTTAGAATAAAATGAAACTGATGTGACAAATTATCTGATGGAGATTTTACTTGTTTGTGTCAATACTTTGGATTTTAGGCTTGATCTTGAGCTGAGAAGAAAGACCAGAAAATGGGGAAAGGTTGAGTAGCTTATAAATAGCTTAAGGTAGATCACTGCAGGTTTACAAGAGGAACTAAAACTGAAAGAGACTGTAGTCACTTAAATGTGTATTCAGTTCAGCTACAGCTTGTAAACAGATATATTTGGTAAGTCATTTGCTTTTACAGGATCATTTCAAATGCAGATTGAAAAATGTCTTACTCTTTGGTCATATAGCAGCTACCTCAGTATCTATCTGTAGTATGTAAAATGATAAATTTTATACCCTCTCAATAAAGTCTAAGGCAATATTGTTCGTATTGTCAGATTAAACAAGTTGGGTTAAATTTATTTTAAAAGGTGGTGCTCTTTCAAGAAATGACTAGTTCTGTGGGTGTGTAAAAAGGAGGACAGTGTAAAAACTGAAAGCGGAGTGTCATCTTCACTGTTTATCTTCAGAGTGTTTGCTGGTGTTTAGAGTGAAAAATCCGTTTGAAAGTACTTTAAGTGAGGTTTTCAAAAGCACTTGTAGTGATCAAAATAGATACTTGTTGAAAATTGTAGCAAAACTCCCAACCTACGATGAGCATGAATCATTGTTCCGTAGGTACATTTACTTTCACTACTTCCAGGGAAAATAACATGACCGACTGCGATAAGGGTTTTGAGTAGCTGACGTGTCGTTATTAGCATTGAGTCTCCCTTGCCATTGAGAGACTCATTTTTCAGTGGCTTACGGTTTTGCCAAAAATTAACCACAGTCTGTTGGTGTCTCTTTTTAAACAGGGCCAGCTGTTAAAGGAAATATATTCTGGCTTTGCCTGTTCTTTGTTAATAAAACCTCACATAGCCGTAATTTGGAGTGAAAGACTGAGATTTAACCTTGGCTGGCATTTTTATCAGGTTTATATGACCTTCTGCTATTGTCATGTGGGGGGAAAAGATGACACTCCAATTTCACAAAGTTTTATGCCTTGGAAAAATCATCATCTTCATATGCTTAACACAGCCCATGTTTACACCAAGGTGAGCCATCCCAACCATTCCAAAGCAAGACCAACAGCTTGTGTTACAGCTCCCAAGAGCACTGAGGGGGTGTCTAATTGGCACGTGGGTGCTTGAGCAGGACTTTTCTCCAGCTGTTGCACCTAGCTGCTGTTCTGCTGGGCCTGGCAGCTGAGAGCCGTATGGGCAGCAAGGAGAAAGGATGCAGTTTAAAAAAAAAACAGAAAAAAAAAATATCAGATTGATGAGATACAAAGGGAAAAGAATGTGAGGAACTTGGTGGGAATTTATAGCAGAAGGAAAAAATTGATGTAGGACTTGCGAGGAAGCAGAAAAGGCCATTTTGATTCGAACATGCTGCGGGGGTTTCAGCCCTGGTGTGGCCCGTACATCTAAAGCTGTGTTCATCCTACTGAGACATGGGAGAGGTGTCCTCTTTTCCTCAGGAGAGAGGAGTTGGGCACCTCTGGTTGTTTGAGGAAGCTTTGAGGTTATGGGTTTCCTTAGGGCAGAGTGAACCCTCAGAGAAAGTAATGACCAAATCATCCCACACACATACAAGACCATGTGCTTTAGTGAAAAGTGGCTCAGACTGAATGTAACTCAACACAAGTAAAGCGAAAGCCACAGCCGGGGTGGATGTTTGCGTAGCACTTAGTGGATGGAAGGGTACCTGCCGTTTTCTAGGGTGGGGGAGTGCACTGACTGACACGGAAAAGTCCCTATTTCTCAACAGCAGTACCTGAAATCCTGCAGTCCTTCTCTGTCCTGAGCTATAGCCTGTGTTACTGTGTAGATACTAGAGAAATGTTGACTCGGGATGGACTCTGTACTTGAGAGTTAGCGTGTCCAAAGCACAGCATTTGAGAAGGATGATGTGCTTACCACTGTTGTTATGTTGTTGTTGTTTGCCGTTTTCCTGATAGCAGAACTTTGACACTGAGGTATAACATGACATCCTAAAGGTGGATGCAGGATTAGGTTTTAAGGACTTTTAATTCTGAAGCTTTTGTTTTTATACAACTAGAGTTGTACTGTGTAGTTACTTAACCATCCGGTATGGCTGCATGTCCTCAAAAAGTGTCTAAAACTGTTCCTAAATGTAATTTCAATTCTATCGAAGCTGAAGAAGAGTTTAATTCCGATACCTTATTTCTTGCTTAATCTACATTAGTATTTGAAAAAGTTAAATGAAGTTTAAATAGTTTTTCTCAATATGACATATGCTTTTTGCATCATAGGGCCAACTATTGATATGGCATGATAATAATACAATGGAATGGCAAGTTGAAATGATGAGAAGACTTTCATGCCTTGCTAGTCTAGAGTAGCTATCCCTACATACT
Organism: Charadrius vociferus; assembly: GCF_000708025.1. NCBI lineage: Eukaryota > Metazoa > Chordata > Aves > Charadriiformes > Charadriidae > Charadrius > Charadrius vociferus. The sequence continues at coordinate 1,162,961 of NW_009648444.1, forward strand.
TCAGCTGTCCCTCGGCAATATTTGTCAGCCAGGTGATAGCAGCTATTTCTGTGTTTGCAAAGATGACCATGTGTGCTTGGAGTGTTGTATGTTCATTAAAATAGTTTAGTGGCCTCACCACTAAAACTTAGTCTGTAAGAACCAGCAGGCTGTTCCAGCCCAGGCTACTGGTATCTATTTCAGACTCCTTTAGCAAGATAGATTGTAATTCTAGCTCGTAGCTGGACACAAAAGCTGTGATCTGAGGTGTCATTTCGTTGGTTGCCTTATAAATGTGAATCTTTACCTCTGACGGTATTTTAAATATCATCAGTTACACATTTTCTGCCACGGTACTTTGGTGATACAGTAACCTGTGAAAAATGCAAAGTTCAAGAATCTATTTACTCTGCTGTAAGTCTTCCTAAGATGAGGGTCACGTAAGCAGCAGTGTTTCCTATCCCAGTCCTCCTACTGAACAGAAAGAAGAGAGAGAAAATGTCAATATGATTAAACTTTGGGAATGTAATGCATCACAAGACTTCTCTAATTCGGTAGAGGTTTGTGATATATGTATAAGTAGGTCAGTGAAGGCCCCCCTAAAGCTACAGCTGTGGCAAAGGACGTGGCCAAAGTGTTAGTATACGTAAGGATGAAGAATAATGCAAAATATGCTGTAGGTTTGTTAGGTAAACCAGTGGTGCCATTTTTGCTAGAACACGAAAACAATGATAAACAAACACAGAAAAAGGTGCAAACTGGTGGGAGGAGGATTTGTAGACAGAGCAACTTGCTCTCACGCCAATTATTGGTGTCAATAAGGTCACATGTGGTATCTGTAGAAAGTAGATAACCCACCGTATATTGTGGCATTAAGACAAAACACGTGTACCTGATGTTTTATGCAGTGTTTAATGAGCCTACTTTTCAGATTGGGCTGGGAGCTGGTAGCCAGCAGTGCAACTGAAAGGAGGAATATCCCTTAAGCCCTCAAGCACCTAACCCCAGGGAGCAGCACCGCAGCATTCCCAAAGATCTCAGGCAGCTTCAACCCAACACACTATCTGTGAGCTGGGCAAGGAAAACCCATCTTCAAACGGTCCCGGTGCCTGGGTCCAAATAGGACCAAACAGGTGAAGTACATTCATGCCAGAAAACTGTATCTGTGAGGAGTGTAGGTGGAGGGAGAGAGAAGTGGAAGTTATGCAGCGTTTAGGGAATGCTCAAAACCCAGGGTCGCTGCGAACCATCTACTGCAGCTGGTAGAGAAGGAAGGTATCTTGGGACTTGTAGGTTAGATGGAAAACAAGAAAGAGTGGTACATTTTGCATGTCAAGGCTTATCTTCTACTTTATAGTTGAAGACATTAAGTCTTGCTTAAGAAATTTCTGCCTTTGATTTCATTTTGAGCCAGTGTATTGTTAAGGGGGAAGATGAAGCAGAGTGAAACTTGCAGATTTAAAGTGATCTGCCTTTAGAGAAATTAGGAAAATAAGTTTTGAGTACAGACAGTTGTTGGAAGGAGGACCTGCTCTTGGGAAAGTGCTTGAGAACCCAAGGGCCGAGAGGTGCTTCTTGCCAGGCTCTGCAGGAAAGGCTGTGTCAGGCTGTTCCTCACCAGCTGCTGACTCCTGGAATAGAGCAGCTCTGCGTTAGTGCTTCTCCTTAAGGGGTCATGTGGGAGAGAGAGCTCAGGACTGTGGACAAAGCATGAGATGTTTCGGCCTTACCACGCTGAAAGACTCACTGCAGAATCAGAGAAAGCTTAAGAAAAGGTTATAATATTTATGACTGATGATATGGAGAAAATTCAGATGGAGAGATGGTAAAAATAGGGTATGTTCACGTTACAAAGGAGGCAAGCAGGAGAACATTTTAAAATGTGTGTGCTATTTAGCACAATGGTATCAAGAAGCTGAGTAAGGCATGTAAGTTTCTCAGTCTCATAACTGTAGAAAGAGTCATCTGTATTTTATGAGATGGTAAACCTATGATTGACAAAAAGAAACAAATATTTCTTGAAGTGTTTTTTACACAGTGAGGCTTATTGTCACACATGGTTTCTTAGGCCAACAATTTTACAAGGTTAAGGGAAAAAAGGAGTGGACGTTGATATAGTTATAGAATTAATTCAGAATGATAATACTGAATGATTTTAGAATTTTTGGAAGGGATGTAACCTTTCAAGCTTCAAGCATATTTGACTACCAGAAAAGAGAAAGAGAGAATATGTAAGCGTATACACAGTTCTGGCTATCTTACTAGTGATGATCATAGGATTCTTTGAGCTCCCTCAGTAGTATCTGGTACTAATGAAATGATGCTAGGCTTGATGTCTCTAATCAGATGGTATTTAGCATGCACAGAAGTGGCACAAATAATCTGACTCAGGGAGGTCAGATTTCTTTGCTGTGGATCAGATAGACTGATTTTGGCATTTCCTCAGCCAAGTTGCATAATAGCCTCTGACATCTATCCAAGCCCTGCAAAGCAATGATGTTTCATGGTGAGCCAAAAAGATGATGTACTGTGCGTGAAACAATGAACATTATTTATCCAGCTGAGGCTCGAAATGAGGTAGATAATTTTATGAGGTAGGAAATTGAGGCAGGCTGTCCCAGACAGACCGAGGTACAAAGCAGAAGACTGACACACCAGGTGGGATGATTATGCAGAGTGGGAGGAAAGAAGTGTTATGTGAGCTAAAAAAGCTGAGAAAAGAGGGAAAAGCAAAAAGGTTGATTAAGTAGGCTGGAATAGATCCATGCAGTGTTTGTAAGAACGTGCTCAGCTTCAGAGATAGAAATCTTCCCATTCTTCCCTACTTGGGATGGAACTGACAGCAGCGCTATGGGAAAGGACCACGGATGTGTATGTCGAATCTCACGTTGCCCCCATCAGGTGAGAGCTCAGCCTGTTGGGATGTCTCGGTACTGCTCGCTGAAGCCGGTGACCATTGCAGGAGGAGGAGGCTAGCAGGATGGGGCAGTTAATCATGCAGCATTAACTGGAGCCACCATACTGCTCATGGTGTGCGTATGTCACAGGAAGAGGTGTTAGGCTCAGCCCTGCTGCCTACCTGCGTTGCTGGTTTGTACTGTCACTTGGTGCTCCTACGGCTGTAAAACAGGGAGATGCCAGTTTGCTGGGGAAGCGGTCCTCTCCCCAGTGAGGGGTTGGCTCTGTTCAGTGTGGAACTGCGAGTCCTTTCTGAGTTTGTTTGACAGGGAGAAATGTGGAACGGGATTAAATGATGGCAGCTGGGTTGTACTCTGGAAGTGGAAAGGAGAGAGTTGAATCCATTGACAAATTAGGGTGATGGAGCTTGAAACGCAACCAACAGGAGTTATTTTGCCAGTGTTACAGTTGAATTCAAAACGATAGATCGGGTGGCTTGGTTGATTTGGTTCAGCTGACTTCTGGATATTTTAATCACATGATTTCAGCAAGGTTGGCAGTCTTACGCCTAATGATACTGAAGGAACTCTACTGATTTCAGCAAAGTTGCTCAGGATTTACTCTGAAAATGTAATTGGGTCAATTCATTTTTTCTGACTTGACAGGCAGAATCTTATGTTGCTGTGAACTACGTGTGAAATGGATGTCCTTCAAAATGGCCAGGAAAATATTCTTCTTTTCATGTACATATGGAATACTCATTACCTTTAACAGTAGCTACGTGTGTGTGTCAAGTGACATGTGAGTAGGGTCCTGCACATCGGTAAAACAGGGAACAGGATTCTGAACTCTTCTGTCATCCTTACGTCGGTCGCGCCGGTTTGGTGTAGGAGCTCTTCCTTACAGAGATAATGAGTACTTGTTAGAGTTTGGTATAACCCAAGATCGGTAAATCCTTTTCCTTTGGCTTGATAATGCCACTGTACTTCTTTCCAAAATTAGGACAAACTTGACTTCCTAGATCAGGTGATGACCAATGGCGAAGCATTTTGACATGCCTGGCAGGTGCTGATAGAGGGTCTCTAGGTCTCATCCACCAAATGTATTTTCTTTTTTTTTTTCTCCAGTCTGCTGCTTTGAAAAGTAGCATTTGTTTGCTGTAAATATATCAATAAATGAAGGAATACAGGTGGTGCCAGTGTAACAATATGCTAGCGCCACCCTTAGTTCTAAAGATGAATATGTGGATTTTTTTGAAAGACCTGACTGTTATGGCATAAATTCCTCTTCCAGTTTGGGCCACTTTATTATTGACTCTATCTCCTTAACAACATAGGATTAATCTTTAGAACATTAAGAGAAAGTTATGGAGCCAAAGCTTGATGTAGGCAAACTGCATGTTGTCTGTCCCTCTGTTTTCAAAGTTCTTAGCTGGTGTGAAGCAATGTAACTTAGTCATCATCACTGATTCATACCAATTAAAAACCAGAGACCAAAGAAACTGTCTCCCATATAGCAGTATAAAAATAGTAGATCTGCCGCAGACCTCTGGCACTGCTGTGCACAGAGAGGACAAATTGTTAAAAAGAAATAAGGCACATTGAGGCTACATCTCCAGGAGCACAGCAATGATCAGACCATAGTCTATCTGTACTAATTATTTCTGATTTGGATCACTATAATCTGAGATTTCTGATTGCAAAAATCAGAATACCTATTACTAGGAGACGAATGTCACCAAAGTTGTGCTTAGTATTTTTGAAAACGTCTTGGAAAACCTGTTAATACTTACATTCCTGTTCCTATGTGGTCTCTACAATGATACTACATCTGTAGTTATATTGACAGCTACTACTTCTGAAGATTGAGAAGGATTTTGAGATTTAATTGGAGAAATTGTTTGTTGCAGCCTTATTATTGACTTTTACTTTTTATTGCTTATATTTCAGTTAAAATATCAAGTGTCAAAGTCTAAAGCTGTTATCTGGCTGATGTCAGCTGTGTGTGGTGTGTGGAGGTTTTTTTAAGTTTGTGGATATTTTTGTTTATTTGCCAGTTCCTTATGGGTAGGTAAGAGAGGCAAAACTTTTTGAACAGCTGACATCAAGTGCTTCAGAAGATAAATTCAGATAAGTAATTGATAGTTAGTTTTTGGAAATATACCCCCCCCCCCCCCCAATTTCTTGACTTTTCAAAATTCCCTTGGTAGATATGGAATAGCAGTGGCATTAATTTTATTTTTGACATTTGAACAAAAGAAAAGATCCTTTCTAAACTTTATCTTTATAAAAATTAGATTAGATTTTTGGAAGAATAAAATAGTTTCAAATATTTTTAAGATAAACTAAGTTAAAAATGAAAACCAGGTTATCTTCTGGCATTTTACTGTTACTCCCTATCTATAGGTAAACCTAGCGAGCCTAGGAAAATGATGTGTTGGCAAACTTGGCTACTATAAACTAGCTTTTGCTTATTGCTCATTATCATTAATCTTTATTAACCCAGCTCACTCCACTGAAATGCAACCTTTTGTTTTTCTTTTAGTTTTGTATTTTTAATATACAAAGATGTTAAAAACAAACTACTTGCCAAATACTCTGGATTAAAGTCAATTCAGCATGGACATTTCTGATAGTATTCTAGAGAGATTTTTACCCCGGGCAAGAAAGTTCAGAATAGTTGTGTCATATGCTGTGTAGCTTGTGCAAGCTGTAAAGATCTGCGGACTACTTGTAAGATGACACTGTGCCCAGTACAACTTTATTCACTGCTCCTTCTGCTGCAATGAGTCTCCACGAAATCCTCCAACTAGTGCAGTTATAAAACTTAAAAACAGATGGAAAATTAATATTTATAGCAAAATGCCCAGGGTTTTGATAACTGGAAACTATTGGAGCAACAGGTGATGTTAGCAGAAAGATTTAGAGAAAGCAGCCTGTTCAGGAAAACATGAAAGCTCGTTTAGTTTCTGAAGTCGTAGGTCATCTAGTGATGACCTTAAATGTGAGCATTAGTGTTTCTGTGAACTGGAACCATCTGTGATTAATTGTTTAAAATGAATTATTTTGTGTTGGAAAAAAAATAAATAGACAAATCTATATAAATTATTTACTCAAATAGTCCCCAAAACCCAGAAGTTTGCAAGATCCACCTCTCATCTCACAATTTCTAAGAGATTTGCAAATGCCACCACCTTGACAGAGACCCGAGTAGTGCAGATATCAAAAAAGCTTTTAATGAGAGGGAGAAATGAGTCACATCAGTCAGTGGCCCTTAAGTACTGCTGGCCTGACGAGCCAAATGTCAGGGGTGGTGCTATGATTTCATTAATGCTGGTGCAAATCCAGAGTAATTTTCCTAACTTCAGTGGTGTTGTTACTTTGGAAATATTATAGAAATAAGCATTTTTCTCATGATTGACACGTACATCTGAATCTAGTAATCTCAGAATAAGGACTTAGAAGGGATCTGTGCTTGATGTCAGAGGAAAGAAATGAAATGGAGCCCCTTCTTTGCCATCACTGTACACAGCTGCTAAACTGGCAGCTTAATGCTCTGTGGAAATATGAATTTTGTCCAGCAAACCATAGCTTGAAGTTACCTTCAGGGTTCTCTGTTAGTGGCTTTAATGCTTTTTGCTGGTCTGTAGCTGAAGTTTTTTAGTTTCAAAGTCTTGTTGTTTTCTCAAAAGGAAATTTGGTAGTAGGCATGCTTGTGTGTGTATATGTGCACACCTATAACACACTTAAAGTTTAATAAAATTCTAGAATCACAGAATTGTTGTGGTTAGAAGAGACCTTTAAGATTATCAAGTTCAAAATAATATTCTACAAAACAAGATGAGAATATTTTGTTGTTATATGCTGAAAGGCAGGTCATTACCTGGTAAAGAACCTTCTAAGTTTCTCCTGCACATCCATGTTTGTAATCAACCCAAACTGCTACACAACTGTGTTGTGAGCTTGGGGATAGCCCAGGAAATCTCCTCTGAGGACCAGCGAGGACTAGTATGTGCAAGCATAGGGACTCTGATAAGTTTCAGTGTTACCTGGGGGAGAGGGAGGAAAAAAGAAAAAAGTATGCGTGTGTATAGAAATGTGTGTGTTTTAACATGCCATTACCTTGTAAGAGGTTTCCATAGGTATCTCTTGCAGAGGCTGGTGTGTTTCAGGAGAAAGTTGCAAGGTTCTATACACTGAAGTGACACTTGCTATTTTTCAGCATATAATAACCAACATTCTTGCCTTGTTAAGTATGCTGTTGATAATGAATATCCTATGCCATTCTTGCTTTATACAATGCTGTTGTCTTAAACTTGTGTTGCATTATGCCACTACTGTAACTATTAAAACAGAACAAGAAAGAAGGATTTTAGTGAGATTTATAATGTTCTGACATGAATAAACATTTCCACCTTCAAGGCAAAAAGGCTTGAAATTGTGTCACTAATAGGTTTTTTCAACATCTTAGTCTTTTAAGCCAGCTTGCCACAAATATATAATGCAAAGTCAGATTTGGCATTCACATGCATTTAAAAGCTGTGGGATGATAGTTCAGATGGTTTGTAAAATCTTGTAGCTGTTTAAAGTAGCAGACTGTTGCTCAACTCTTTGCACAAAAACACCTGTGCACCTAGTATCTATTACAAGCGGGGAGATACAGCCACAGCAGAGGTACTTGTGCTCCTGCATGCATCGCTGTTTTGGGAAATTCCACCCCTGCACTTGCCTCTCTTCAGCAGCTTTGAGAGTCCCACCCGTGGGTCTCTCTTC
>NW_009648444.1:1170643-1200950 GCF_000708025.1 Charadrius vociferus
TCTCCTCCTAACTGGACAAGGAGAAGCGCAAGCGTACTTCCCTTGCGTGTTCACGAACAGTATGTCAAAGTCACCGAGAAGAGAGGAAGAATGTTGTACTGACGTTTGCCCTTTAGAAAGGATGTTGAAGGTTGGAGTGGAGAATGAAGGATTTTATTTTTTGTTCAGAGGTGGTAGAAGGCACTGGCTGTAGTATGTAAATATTTGTCGAGAAAGGACAAAGAGTAGTAAAGGATTCCTTAGCAAAAAGCGTACAGAGACTAAGCCGTTGTGTTATGGCTAACAGATACAAACTGGCAGCAAAGCACCTTAGACAGTGTCTAACACCACAGACAGTGTTGTTAGTGTTTGGGGGACGGCAAGCCAGGTCATGGTTTCTTCATCTCTTGGCTGTTCCGAGATGGAGGCTGGATGCTTTTTCCAGAGGATTTGCTGTTGTAAATAAATGCAAATCTTTGGGCTTAATGCAGGAATAACTGAATGAAATTTAATGCCCCCTGATAAGTTTGGTTTAAGAAGATTGAAAAAGTGGCATAACAATTCTGAGGAATGCAAAGACTTTTTTTGAGGGAAGAAAACAATTTCTTCTCTGGGGTTCATGGTGGAAAGCACAAGAATTGATGGGCTTCAGTGCAGCAAGTTAGACATAAAGAAAAATGTTCCACTTGTCAGAACAGTGAAATACTGGGGGGAAAATGCCTGTGGAAGTTGCAGTAATAATTTAAAAGTGTTTTTTTCCCTTGAGAAAGAGGGATGAACTGGATGACCGCTAAAGTTTCTCCCAGCCTTTTCTCTGAGAGCATATAGTGGATGATGTAGCTGTCAATTTTATCTTCAACTTTATGAATCTTGTTCTGGTTATGTTTTACTCCTGCTCAGCCAAAGCCTCCGACTCCATGTAATGCATCTGTTTAATGCCCTTACATCCAAACACAAATGATATTCTACATGTAATTTCAAGAAAAAAAGTTACAACCCACGATCTTCTTTTTAGGTCCTCCAGGGAAAAGAGGTAAGCGGGGCAGAAGAGGAGAGACTGGTAAGTTTACAATTTCATAAGATCCATTGTTATTTGATGTCTGTGTTTTTGTGAGGATACCCAGCATGCCTTCATTTTTATTTTTATCGCTTGCCTGTGCTGAAAGAGAGTTCTGAAACTTCTCTGGTAAAAATTTGGAACCCTTGGCATATACCTGGTGGCCTTCCAGATAGTTTTTTTGGTCGTTGTTAATTTGTAGGCACACTTCATAATGTTTGACGTGGTACCATTGGTAACACATTGGTAATTGTCAAACCATTTTGGTGTCTTCTCATGCTTGCGCAAGTTAGAATAACTCCATGTGAGTCAGTAGTTGGAGTACTCTAAGTCAATGTTGCATCACGCACCCTTGGTTTGAGACGAACCATTTTAGAAAGAAATGAAGAAGGAAATAAAATTACTTATGTTAAGAATGTCCGTGCTCAGGGAAATGATGTGATAAGTAGACTACTCTGTATGAGAGAAATTGTTGCTTGCTAGAAATGAGTAGCAATTAATTACTTATGGAAATAAGAAAAAAGTTTGTTGGTTCATTACCTTATACCAGGGAGGTTGCTGTTGAGAGAATCCCGCTGTTGATGTGGAGCTTGAAATTTCATTTGAGGCAGTGTTATGAGATGGTGAGCACCTTTTCCTGTTGACATTCACGGGAACTGGAACTGTTGATTACCTTGCGGGATTGAGTCTTTCATAAAGGTGAACATTCTGTAGGCGATACAGGAGAAAATGAGCATTTCTAATCTCCTTGGCTGTCTCGTCTAATCTGCCAGTTAGGAAAATCTTCCAATCAGCTTGATCTCTGTAAATCTTATGTAGCCTTTCTTATCTCTATAAGTGATCGTTTATCTGGCTCTTGAAAACTATTTCCATGTTTACCTACGTCACAAAACTGAAGCCATTTCCTGCCAAAGGTTAATATAAATCAGCTTGGCGTGTCCATTCAATGTTGGATTAGTATTTGCTTCAGAGAAAAATGCTATGGTACAGAAGGAAATTCTAGGGTTGAAGATTGTCGTATAAATGATCCTGGCAATTACTTTGCAGGATGCTTGTCGATTCATTTTACATCTCAAATAAACACATATTAAACTATTAACAAAGGAAATTGATCTCTCTCATTTAAAAACAGACCTGCACCTTAAAATGCTGTTCAAGAATGTTTTCCAGGATAAAGAAATTGCCTTAGTTACTGGACAATAAAATTGCATTGTTAAAACCAAACGGCTGTCAATATTAAAAGCAATCTCAACGTACAGCTGCTGCTGTTTTATACTCCTTTTGCACTTCACTTTATTCAGGAATTAGAGAGAGGCATAAAAGCTTAATGAAATGCCATTGATTTGGGAGCTGCAGCTGCTCAACTTAATAAGACTGAAATAGTAGATTTGATTTGTGGCCCTTTGATAATGTTTCCAAGAACTGCTATACAAAAGTCTTTGAGTCTAAATAATTGAAAAAATGTGCAAATATCGCTTCACGAAGTGTGACATTTTAATAGGGAACATTTTATATGTGTGCCTTGAGAAAGGAAGGTGATGAAAAGAAAGTTCAGCACTGTCAGGTGGCCACTGAAACCTTCCTTCATAGGCAAAGGTGGAATTCTGGAAGATGCCGGTGCCCGTATGTCTTGACTAGATGCCAAGGTTAAATGCCAAGGGTACTTTGTGCAACTCTGCAGCCAAGCTGCGATCAAATGCCAACTGGGTGGCTAGCTGAAACTGGTGATGTGGCTTTATGTGGAGTCTGACAAAATGAATTGTAGTCCACGGCTGGTATTTTGGGGCTGGCATGAAATTGCATGGGAATGGATGGAGAAGCAACTTGCGTAAGATTGCATGGCTGTAATTGAAGAACTGGTAAGGTGCGCTTGCATGCATTTAGGCTTTAGCCATATTTACAAGTTACAAAGCACAACCATAGCTAAAAAGTACTTCAATGGGAAAATGTATTAGCAGTGTTGCTCATTTACAATCCTGAGGCCTCGTGCTTGTCTTCGTTACATATGTGTCTTTCTTTAATGACTTCACAAGCTTACATATTCTTTTTTTCTCTTTTTTTACCCGCTTTCCCTCGCCCCTGCCCCACAGGACCTCCTGTAAGTACAGTGATACATTGTTGGTTCTTCCAGAATCAGGGAGAAATCTGTTAGAGCCTGTTAAGTTATCACCGTGATAAAATGATCATGTGTCATCAAGAGGGAATTTAGATATTTATACTTACGCAGTATAAACACTCACTGATTGTCTTGGAGCTGAATAGTTTAATCAGAAAGTTCCTTAAGAAAAAAGTCTCTAAACCAATAAAGCTTTATATTCAGCACTCCAGATAGCAGTTTGGATCACAATTCCACGTAAGTATGTTCTGTTCATTTGGCTTAAGACTTGATAACGGGTATTTTACTGCAATATAACAATGTGGAAGGATGCTGTCTTAAGGCCAGACTTGGTCACTCTGCCTTTAGCTGGGTAGTAACATCCTCTGCAGTTATCACGGACTTTTGGGGCACAGGCTCCTTGTCCTTTGGAGGTGTACGGCCTGTCCAGCTCATTGCAGTGTAAACCAGGAAGTGCTCGTGTGAAATGAATATTAAATAATACTGTCCAGTTTAGTAAATTGATTGAATCTTGCACTAATCCTGCTTGTAAGAAAAGAGTTTCTCTCTTCTGGGGTTTTATGTCTGTTTTGGGTTTTGGTTGGGGTTGGTTGGTTGGTGGTTGGTTTGGTTTTTTTTTTGCTTCGTTGTGTATTCTCAGGGTAAGCCAAAAGTCTGACTTGAAGACCAGCACTAAATACATATATCTCAAACATTTGTATTTGTCGTGCTATCCATGTGCACCATATGGTGTAAAAGTGTGACCATTAAAACAGTGTTCCTTTTACAGTGTTTGCAGACTTCTAACTATTTTTTTCTTTGATAGGTATAGTATTTCCACAATATTTTCAGGACCAGATTATCTGTCTAGTGTATGCTACGTGCATATTTGAGAATAGTGAATTAATATGTTGAATTTCTGCTGTGATGTAATGATTTTACTGTAAAATGTATATACTGAGCAGCCATACTGTTTATCCATGAAAGATATTGACCATGTGCTCAGCAGTTCATGGTGGCAAATTCATTTAACAACCCATCAATGAAAAGCCAGGCTTAATGCGTATTTATTTGAAAGGAACACTGGCTTCCCCAATTTCTTTTGCAGTGTTCTCATGAAACACAAAGAACAACCATAAATCACGATACAAGTGATTTTCCTGTAGCAAGACAATGTGGCAAGAGTTCACTATGTGCCTCGTTATGAATGTCTTTGACTTCAGCTCCCTACTGTTTTAAGTATAGATCCATTAAAAAAAAATAGAATTTTAGATTGTGGCAATATGAACACAAACCTGAAATAGCTCCCAAGAATGAATAATTTTAAGAAGTATCTGACTTAAAATTCCAAGTTTCATATTCAAAACTTACAAGATTTCATCTTACTGACAGGCAGTAAGGGTTTAAGTTGCTACAAGGCATTTAAAAATGTAATTTTTGTTCCTAATTCACTTTTTTACTTTCATAGACACAGTCTGGCTAGAGGCAACTCTTGTGAACTCAGTTATTGTTTTCACCTGGGAGACTGTGATAATCATTTTCATTTAAAATAGCAAATATTTGTATATCCCACATAGCACTGCACGGAATTAGGTGTATGTTATGTTTTCAAAGGCTACTGCAGTGCTCTGTTTATTGTCCTTGTACATGACTACTGAGTGTCACATGTGATAACATTCAAAGGTTGGGGCTTTCAGGTTTATTTATTTTTTTATGATCTGTTATAGCATTCTCAAATTCCTTATTTGGCACCTATGTTCTACCTGTAGCCTGTGTATCTATTACTTTACTGCCTAGGCACTGAAACTTTTTTTCTTTTAACCACATATTGCCCCTCAGTTTACATGGATAATACTCTTCATTATAAAAGGAATTTATTTCAGTGAGCATCCGAAGTAACCAGTAGCCTTTTAATTAGAATGCTTATTTAAGTTAAAGCATATCATATCCATTGCCAAAACCTTGTTTCTTCATTGTGTAGTTCCTGTTTCATATTTGTTGGTTTGTAGTATCATCACATATACAAAATTAATAGATATGCAAATTATAATTTGCCAGTAATGTACTCTGCATGTTTGTTATGTCATATGTCATGACTGTGTTGTTAATGTGTGTCATACCATTTCATCTCATTCAACCAGGGTCTACCAGGGCGAAATGGCTATCCGGTAACTCAACATATGTTTATGATAGCTTATATTACTCTAAGATCATGTTTCTGTATTTTGGTTTTGCTTTATTACTGTCAGAAAGATCTTTTTTTCTGTTTGTCAGATGCCTACAAAATAGGAATTTCCTTAAAAAAAGAAAAGGCAAAAAAAACCACTTTGAGAAGTTTTTAAAAAGAACCTGATTGTTTACAATGCATAAATGCAATGTGCTTATTGTTTGACATTGTACATATTTTGTGTTGAGCATCTGCATTCTTACATAAAAAAATAATTTTTTACTCTTTTAAAAAAAGTCTGTAGCAGGACACTGCATCTTTAATTTTCCATATTAGAAAGATGTACAGTTGCCATATGGAACCTCTAAGTCCTTTCTTTTAACTGTGTCCTGTTTCTCTTGACTGCTTCATTCAAAGCATTTTGAGCAAAATGAAGTGCTATTACAGAGGTCCATTCAGATGGCTGTGTTGTCTGTCACAGAGTAATTTTCTGATAATGTGTGTTTTTCTGTCAGTTTAATTCATATCTTTAGGATTTATTGCCTGAAAAATACAATATATGAAATAATGCATCTTTCTAAAAATCTAATAATAATATATTTCTTTCAAGTAGTCAGGCAAGCTGACCGCAGTGTCCCATTGAAGGAAAGAAATATATGCCTACTTTTACATGTGTATTGGAAACCAAGTGACAAAATGTGCTAGTGGATGCATTTCAGAGACAATACATATGCACAACATAGTGACTGTTAAAGGATGATAATGATCTTACTTTGAGCACTTGATAGTATAGCATGGAGGGCTCTCCTGTACTGATTTTCCTATGTATTTTGTATAAAGATGCCTAATTTTTCAATGAATTTTAAAAATGTTTCTGTTGGTAGATATAACTTGCATGCCTTTAACACCTGCAGGCAAAAGACAATTTCATAGTATCTCAGAATGCGGTGTGTTGGAAAGGACCTTTATAGATCATCTAGTCCAACCCCCTGCCATGGCCAGGGACATCTTTCACCAGACCAGGTTGCTCAAAGCCCCATCCAACCTGGCCTCGAACACTTTCAGGGACGGAGCAGCGACAACTTCTCTGGGCAACTGCTCGGGTGTCTCAACACCCTCATCATAAAAACAATTCTTCTTTATGTCTAATCTAAACCTGCCTTCTTTTAGGTTAAAATCATTGCCCCTTGTCCTGTTGCTACAGGCCTTGGTAAAAAAAAATATCTCTCCATTTTTCTTATAAGCCCACTTTATACATTGAAAGGCCACAATAAGGTCTCACCAGAGCCTTCTTTTCTCCAGGCTGAACAACCCCAACTCTCAGCCTTTCCTTATATAGGAGAGGTGTCCCATCCCTCTCATCATTTTTTTGGCCCTCCTCTGGACAGCTATAGCAGGTTCATGTCTGTCTTGCACTGAGGGCCCCAGAGCTGTATGCAGTACTCCAGGTGGGGTCTCACCAGGTGAGAGTAGAGGGGCAGAATCACCTCCCTCGAACTGCTGGCCACACTTCTTTTGATGCAGCCCATTTCAATGCTTTTCTCTGGGCATCTTCTGTAGTTGCAGAGCTGACTGAGAAATGTTACCATTGAAGCATTATTCAGTGGTTATCTTATATCTTACAAGTAGTTGAAAGTCAGCTGGTGAGGAATCGATCATCAGTACCAAGAAACCTGCTTCGATATACTGAAACCATTATCAAGTTTCAGAGTACACATTCCCATTTCACTTACAGTGCTTAATCTGCGTAGGTGAGTGCACAAGCGTGTGGAAGAGAAGATGGAGTGGAAAGCTTGCTAAAAAACCCTTCTTTGGTCATCATCCATCTGTGAGCTTTATATAGAAAGACTGTGATTTAGAAGAAAAGAGACTCACAGTGACAACAAACCAGCCTTTAGGCTTTTAGGTCACGACTTCTGTGGAAATTAAGTATCTTTGGTGTACCTCATTCCAGTTAATGACCTTAATGCACGAGGTAAAGCTTATGTTGTGCAAAGCTGTCCTGGTTTGAGGTAAAACAGGACCAATTTTGTTCAGTAACTTTGCTTCTTAGCTGGGCCTCTTCTAACTACTGAAATTAACAGCATATTGTGCCGACAATGTTCGCTCTCAGAGTAATAACACCTGTGTTTATGGCTGATGCCAAGGAATGATATGCAGAGAGGCTCTTGCTTATACCTATTGCTATAACACCCAAGGTCAGCTAAATTTGGTATTTGCCCCGTTGGAGGGTTGGAAGCGGAAATGCATAGTGGGGTCCCACCTATGGGGAGGAGTGGACAGGACAGGTGACCCAAAACTGACCAACGAGCTATTCCATCCCATCTGCCTCATGCTCAGTATAAAAGCTGAGGGATCAAAGGGTCAGCTCTCTCTTTCTCCATTGGCCAACATCTGAGGAGGACTCTGTCTGTTCGTCTGCCTTTGATGCCGATCCTGAATGAAGATCCGGAATCCAGTTCCCGTCTGTCATTGAGTCCAGCCTGGGACTGCCCCAGTGCCAGCTGGTGTCATGATTGTCATCCTGGGAGCTTGATACAGTTTTGTATATATTTCATTATTTCCTTTTTATTTTATTATTATTATTTCATTAAAGTAGTTTAGTTCCTTCTAAACTCATAAGTCTCTTTTTCCCTCCTCTGCCTCTCTTTGAAGAGGGGTAGAGGGGAGCATCTGTCGGTTCCATCTGGGGTGCCCCATGTCCCCAGTAGCTGATTCGGCCTAAAACACGACAAAAGCACATAACCCTCATAGATTTAACTTCTTGGCCTAACATGTAAGTTGAGAAAATGCGTGAATGTATTAGTGATGGACATGTTTTGAAGGGTCCACAGGGACAGTTTAATAAAAATATAATTTTCTTTAGAGCCTGAAGGTCAGGTCCTTTGTCCTGGTCCAGCTGTAAAGGTTCTTGGAAGCCATGTTATTGAGATTGCTGGGTCTAATAGCGGCATTATTGTGGGCAAAGTTTAGTCTGAATGCATTTCTGTGCATGTGTGCAGCCATCTGTGTGTGCACAGGCAAATGTGTGCCTTCAGTAGTACTTAGCACTGATTGAACTCTTTTTCCTGCTTGAAAATGACTGGGAATAGAATTTGGCTTTGGTTCTTTAAAGTTGTCGCTTGGCTGGCTGTATCGACCTGTTCAGTTACAGCCATATCCTCCTGTTTTGAACGGGAAATATGTAACAGCAAGTGCAATGCACTTTAAAAGTACTTATACAGCCCTGTAGAGCTCTATGAAAAGGCTATTAGTGTTTAAAGTTATTTCTCTAGAGTCCTATTTAACTCCTCTAGAAACCTTATTGCTTTAATCTTTATTGGATTTTATAGGATATTGTGTGAGGATAGTGAGGTATATTTGCCACATATAACCTAAAAAAGCTGTCTGCTCAATAGGCCAAAATACAGCGTTGTGATTTCACAGAAGTTAGTGGATATTTTCTCCAAGACTTAATTTTTCATTGTGTTCATTCTAATTTTCAAGGTACCTTAAGAAATAATAATAATAACAACAAGAACAACAATTTGAAAAGGAATTACAGTGAGAAATCTAAGTTCCTGGGATGGTATGATATGAAAAGTCAAGAAAATAAGCTGGTCTTACTGCTAATGAGTAACAGAGTTATTAAGGGGTTTATAAGACCATGATTAATTGGATATTATGTAAGGCACTATGAATACTATAAACAGTGTACAATCGTACAGCTCCTTTTATCCTCATTAAGAGCTTTATATAACAGAGAGTGACCAAATTCAGAGTTGTAACTCTTCCAACTTCAGTTTAAAATTGAAATAGACTCTCACATCTTCTTAAATAAAAGAGAACAAAAGAGTGCACAAACATTAGAGAATGAGAACACAGTCATTTGTTGCAGGGATTTTGTATGACATTGTCACTTGAGAAAGAACACTAGGACTTGGAAAAAAAACCAACAAAAAAACTCCACAAAAAAAATCACCCAGCATCTTATGAATGCGGTGAAGATACCAAACCACGTAATGCTCTGCAGGGGAAAAAGAAACTGATAAGCTGGTTGAATGGGTAGAAATTAGTTACTGTTTTCCATTGAAAAACTGAACCAGACTGAGAAAATTTTTCCTACTCCTTCTCCCAAGTTGGGGTACAGATCAAGCTCAATATCCAGGTGAATCATCCTGGAACTTGTTGCATATATGGTGGTAATGCTGCACCATCTTCAAAATGAAGTGTCAGAATATGAAGATGCCCATATAGTATTGCTTCGTAAAAGAGGGGATTGGGGAAATCTCCTACATCTTTCCATGATGTCAGTCTGCAGAGCACCTGATGTGTTTACAAGACCTTCAGAAGCTGTGGAGCTGCTCCAAGTGACCATGTGCCTTGTATTAAATCCCATTTCTCCTAATATCCTTGTTTCACCTTCAAGAAATGTGGATGGATTCCTCTCTTGCAGAAAAGGATGTTTCTAAATTGGAGATCGTTCTCCTGTAACTGTAAAATATCATCACTTGCTCAAAACTGAAACTTTGCAATTTCACCTGTCATTTCATTTAAAATTTTCTTAACTCTTGAAAGACTTACCTCTGAATGGTGAAGACAACAAACTGGCGAGGTTTAGGACTACAGGAAGAAAACGTCCATGATTCTTTAGCCTGTTACAAGTCCTTCAAGCTTAGAAAATGTCTTTATCATTACACTTCTGATTTTTGCACCCATAAAAATATGTCCCAATATACCATAAGACAAGCTGTTATCCTGATATGTAAAGAATTTCGGATTGCTGTTAGAAGGTTCTGATTGCCCCTCACCCCCCTTTCTGTTCCTGTATTACTAAAGGGGAAGAGAATTTCAGGTAGAAAAGAGAAGGTCTGTGAAGGGTTTGAGTTTGAAGAATTAGGCCTGGTTTGGAAGAACATGAAAACTTCTTTTGTCAGAAATTGGGAAAAGGCATTTTATTGTCTTGCTGTGCTGTCTTTGACGGTGCTTCTTATTTCATTTTCTGCTGGGTCTTCAGTTAGAGACTGGGGCTGTGTAGGCAAATGCATAGTAAGTAGCAGTGTAGCACAGACCTTTCCTTCTTCCTTCCTCCCTCCTTTTTTCATATCATGAAACTCAGGTGTAATTATACGGGGTAAATTTCCTGTGTAGTTTGGAAAGAGCACCTTTGTGCAGAGCAAAGCATTGAGCTTTCATTCTTTGTTCTGCGCAGCAACCAGGCAACTATGTTTAATGACTCTTTTGTATTTGCCTACATTAAGTAACCAAGAAATCTGGCTCTTCTTCCATCTCTTCATTTTTAAGAAGCATAAAGCAATTGCAAAACCAGACAGAAATACTGATGTGGGTACTTGGGGCAAGTGTTCAGTATCAGCGATAGCTTCTCAAAAGGTATTGTATCTTCACAGCTATGTGATTTACGTGTTGTCTGTTAAAAAAATGAGAAAGCCCAATGCCGTTGTGAGTCAGCAGCAGGAGGCTAACCTGCATGGGAAGGTTACCCTGGAGGTTTTCTTCCTCTTGTTTCTGCCTCCACTTCCGCGCGCATCATCAGAGAGCACAAGTCTCAAGTAATGTTTCTCATTTGTGGATGAGGTATCAGGACTAATATCTCACAGGAGCTGCTGATGATTGGAAGTACAAGCTGTGGGTATGACATTTCAGTAATTTGGCTATCATAGAGCTTATTTCTGGGAGAGTTTTCATAGGAGATTCCAGACCATCTACAATGGTAGGGGAGTACCAGTTGGATTTTGGAGGTATTTTATATATTTTTTAAAACTAAGTGACATTGATTTCTTGCATAAGAAAAGAAATACAACTGATGCATAAAGTTTTCTTATTAGGCTGTCTTGTGGGATGTCTGCTTTTCCAGTTTATTTCTTCTCTGTAGAGTTGCTAAAAAAATAATACAAGAATTACTTGGCAAGACTTATTTTCTCCCACTTAACAGATCTGATGTGCAAGTCTACCAAAATAGGGGTAGGTGTTGGTTAGGCTTTTTTGTGTCAGTTCAGATGTATCTAGTAGTCTATATTCTGTTGTTATTTTTTAGTGTAAATAAAGCATATAGTATGTAAAATTAATCCCACCCAAATGCAAGGTTTTCAACCTCAGGTACTATGGCAGCCTAGTTGCTATAAAACAAACGTAACTGGAATAATCAAAAGAGAATAAATGAGCAAAGACTGAGAGTTTTTCATCTGTGATTAAGCACTGCCTATGGCAGTATTAAGCACTTCTGCAACAGCTGTGGTATTTCTAGTAGCTGGTCAGGTCTCTTTTACAGTTGTAGTAAAGTATAAATGTCTAAGCTTAAGAAGCAGCTATGTCAGTTCCTGACCTTACCCTGAGGATTTGGCTTGGTGATCTTGTAGAAGTTTCCCACTCTACAGCATTTCTTTTTCTCAACAGGTGTCTTCGCAGACCACCTTTTATTTTTGGCATTCGACCAAAGTAGCATCTTAAACATATGCCAGCAAAATTCTTGCAATAAATTTCAGGTTTGGTAGTGAAGCATTGATAACTATTTCAGGTTTAATTTTTTGTTGTTGTTATTTTTAAATACACAGAAAATTCAAAACATCTGGAATCTCAAAGGCTTTTTTGTACTGTGATCTTAGTATGAGTTTTCTCAGTTCTATATACTTCATCCTTATTTTTAGTCCTAGCAGAGGTGATTGGCTTGGGAGACATGAGGTTTTCAGTTGATCCATCTGCCTCAATCTTCTTCCTTGTTCTCAGGGAGTGGAGAAAATCCTCTTCTTTTTTCAAAGAGATACAGTTGGTTGGCTGTCCATCTCAAAAGGTTACTGGATTTACAGATTTTTTATTTGTAACCATGTACTCCTTGCCCGTTGTTCCAAAAAGTTGCCAGCTGATGCCAATGATTTAGATTCAGCAGAAAATGATTGACTATTCACAATGAGTATAAATTGAGTCCATAGACCTTTTCTTCTTGTTTTACGTA
This sequence comes from Charadrius vociferus, assembly GCF_000708025.1. Taxonomy (NCBI): domain Eukaryota; kingdom Metazoa; phylum Chordata; class Aves; order Charadriiformes; family Charadriidae; genus Charadrius; species Charadrius vociferus. Next base: position 1,182,891 of record NW_009648444.1, read on the forward strand.
ACCACTTTCCATGAATGCATTCATGCAACTAATAGAAACTCCAAATAGTCTTACCGTGGTTCACCAAAACTCTGCATACAAGCCATTTGTTAGTGAGTCTTCCAAGAATACACTGCAGCTCACATGGAGTGTAATACTAATCTGTCACAGCCTGTCCCTAGATTTCTTTGTATGCTGTACACAAGCGCTACAGTCCTGTCACAGAAGCTTACAATGAGAGCTCGGCTTCTCCATTATAGTCAGGCCAGCAGCTGCAGGAGTAAGAGCTCTGGAGATATGGCATTCAGTTCCACTCTCACACATGGAGCTAAACCAACTTTCTACAGCTGTAGGCAAAAGATGCTTTCAGTCTTTTCCATGGGTACGTCTGTTAAGCCCAGCACTCAATGGTAGCTGTAGCTGCTGGAGCTGATCGCTCTGAGTGATGGATACCAGTATGACCTTTTTCAAGGCATACCTGTGTTATGTGATGTGAGCCTTGAACAAAGGCCAACCACAGATGCATCACTTGCTTAAGTATGAATTTTGCCTTGATATCAAACCATAGATATGGTCCTAATTGTAATTTTAAACTGCAGTATCAAAAATTGCATTCTGGCAGTTAATATTAAGATAAGTAAGAGATAAAGTCCGCTCTGTAAAAAGTGAGTTACACCTTTCTTGCTTGCAGTTGTTGCCATACTGTAGTATTGGTTAATAGGCCTATGGTGGCGAGTTGTATCAAATTCTTTGTTCCCAGAAAACTTCAATGGCACCTCAGAATTCTTCCTACCAGTCACAACACAGTGAATTGGAATTTATCAATAATACAATACCAGAATCCACAACAGTTACATGGTTCCAAAATACAAAGAATCATAGAATCGTTTAGGTTGGAAGGGACCCTGAAGATCATCTAGTTCCACCCTCCCTGCCATGGGCAGGGACACCTCACACTAGACCAGGTTGCTCAAAGCCCCATCTAGCCTGGCCTTGGACACTTCCAGGGATGGAACTTCCACAACTTCTCTGGGCAACCCATGGCAGTATCTCACCGCCCTCATGCTTCAATTTGAACAGGCTCAACACGCACTTGCTGCTAAGGAGGTTAACTATGTCGTGTTTCTGTGCCATGAGAACCAGAGGAAGGCTCTAAGAATGTGGTAATTTTTTAGATAAACACTGCTGCTGAGGACATACAGATAATACTCAGCAAATAAACTTCCAGTTTTTCTTACAAATTGTGGGAAAGCCTGTAAATTCACATGGCTCTCTGAGTAGAAGCTGTGGCATTTGTAATGATGTCAGTTACATTACTACCATAATGGTTTTTATGTCCTTTGGATCTATAAATAATATCTAATACAATTCATCAGTTTAATTTCTTTGTTTGCTGATTTTTTTAGTGGTTGAAGATAATCATAAAAGTTGACTTGAACAGAATAGTTTGAGAACACTTAAGTTTACAGTTGCTATTAAGTTTGCGTCACAGACGATAATTGAAGCTACACATCAGAACATGTTTATTAGCTTCTTATAAACCAGTTTTCCTTTTGAATGAACCAGGGGCTGAGTGCTTTCATCTGTTACATTCATGCAATGCTGAGTGCATAAATAAAAGAAGGCAGTGTTTATTCCTGAAACTCCCTGGAGGGCATTCAGGGTACCCCAAGCTATTCTGCATCTGTGACTGTGATAATGAAGTAACAACTACTTCATCTGCAAAAGGCAGCAATATAAGAAGGTATTTCTACCCTTTTCCTCACTTGCAATTATAAAAAGAAATTGGCATAGATAAGCCTAAGTAGAAACTTCACGTTGTGACTTAAGAAAACTACCTGTGCTGCAATAAATGCCTGCCTACATAGGATGTTCTGGTTTAAACTCATTAAACTGTCTAAATTATTTTGGTCCATTTTCTGTATAGCATTACAAAGAAGGTTGTAAAAAAATTAGTGGAATAATAAAACAAAATTATAACAGATAACCTCAATGTATCATTAGTAATACACACATTTGTTACCATATACTGGATGCTCCAAGACCCTTCTTTAAACTAGCAATTTCCACCTCAGATGCATGGACAGAGAACTCCTGCATTGCAAAATCCACATTTTGTAGATGTCGGTGTGTGATGAGAACTTAGCACACAACGCTAGGATGTGATGGGATGCTGTGGGCTAGTGTGAAGCAGTGTAGATTAGACTCACAGGTGATGTCAGTTCAAAATGATAGAACCCCGTATATCTATCAGATAAATACAGCATTATAGCTGATGGTAGATAGACAGGGTAGGTGTAATTTTAAAATTAAATGTTTTTTTTTTTCCCAGTGTTTTCGTCTGCAGCTTTAAAAATTACCCTCTCCTCTTTCATAATAAAGCATGTATAGGTAGAGAAAGGAATTAAGCTGGTTTGTCATTTATTTGACAGTATACATAAATTTCTGGTCTCTCTAGGCTACACCACTGAGTTCAGCTTGGCAGCTAAGCAGGTGGTATGCAGAAAGATACAGTTATGATTTTCACATTTATGCTTTGGCAGCCATAATTAATGCTTGAACTGTACCTAAGATCATCCATACTTGCCTTTCTTTGGGCATGGCTCTTGAAATTTCCCAGTCATTTCCTCACAATGCATGATGTAACTCTCCAGTGTAAGAGAAATGTCTTTATTTATGAAACAAACTACTTTGGAGAAAAATGTTGTGTTCCACATGTTTTCCCAATATATGCATAGGTAGGGTTTGTAATTCTAGGTTTCATTTCTCAATTTGTGTTTGGCAATTGCACGTGGATGTAGAGCGAGTAACCAGTGATAGTTAAAAATGCCTGTTACAATTTGCCTGAACTGTCACTGCCTCACAAAAAGTTTTGAGATTCAAAGAAAATGTTAAATCACTTACAGTAGAAATCTGGTATTTAACTGCTATTTATATCTGTCATGAATGGGAAGGGAAATCCCAAATTGTCTCATAAGAACTCTTAAGTCATCGATTCCTTCATGTTGAAGGAAGGTTGCAAACATGATGCGTCATTTTCTTTCACGTTGGATTTTTCATTTGGACTTACGATATAGCTGAAAGATATGTAAAACATAACTACTCGTGCAATTCCCAGATGAATACTCCTATGTGGGAGTTTAAGTGCATTGTTAATCCTAGCTGAGGTTAAGGAGAGTAAAATTTCATGGAAGAAACTTGTTGCTAAATCGCTAGACTAGGTGGTTGGGTTCTGTGATTTCCAGAAAGTGCAGAGTGGAAGTGCTTTCTCGAAGGCTGTTTGGACGCCTGCTTCCCTCAGCAGTCAGCGTTCAGTTCCCCTTTATGAGAGAGGCGATACGAGCAGGGGAACATCTGGAGCAGGCAGGCACCTCAACTGGTTCTTTTTATAGTGCTGAATGAGGAACTTTTTCCCTATTGGGAATCAAAAAGTTCTTTTGTATGCTTATAAGTGGGCCCCACACTGCTTGGCATCATCCAGTAATTACACCAGAAATCATTTGGCTAACGTTTGTCAAGTTAATATGGTTCTCAGCTCTGTGTTTTGGGGTTTCTTCTTTAATGCCAGAAGTTAGCTGATAGAACAAAGCCTTTAAGTACTTTTTCTCGATTCCTGGGGATCTTTGGGATGGGCACATTTAGTGTGCATCTTGCTTCTTGCATCACAAGGAAAATAGTAGGGTATTGTTTGGACTGCCCTTGTTCTCGTTTCCTCAGCTACATGTGTGCATATCAAAATCAAGATTAGTTAAAGTAGTTTCTGAAAGCAAACATACTTGTCTCATAGGAAAGATTTATACAAGCGGTGTGGAATGTCAATTGGAGGTTTTTTCTGTGACTGTGTGGGATATAGATCATAAATCACCCTCACAAAGTGGTGGTTTTAGTTTGGGATTTTTGTTTGTTTTGGGGTTTTTTTTCCCCCTCTTTGGCTTAAGGTAAAGCAATTAACATTTATTATTTTTGCTAATATTGAGATCTGCATAGTACTGATAATCTAACAGAGTACCATTGAATTAAGAATTCTTGTTTGCATTATTTCGTACACATTCACAGTAGCTATTCCCAGTATAAATGAGAAGAATTTAACCCGTTGCTGCTTTGCCTTTCACAAAAGGAGCATGATGAAAAACGACAATGCACATGAGCACTTATCACTTGAAAAGAATACTAAGTTTTTAATGTAGAAATCAGTTTCTTGCTGCTGTTTGCTTCTACTTGGAAGGTTGGAATTCTTAGCAAGTGAAATAAAACCAGCATAAATTTGGAAATTGTAAAAAGTCATGCTATTCTTTCTGTAACGGTTTCTCATTTTACCAGATCCATTGCAACTAAGATTAGGAAAGGTAAAGGTAGATTCTTCTACTTTTGTTTATGCTGAACAGCACTTATTCAGAGAAGCAATGCACAAAATAACAAACTAAGTACTACTTACTATGACAGGGCAAAGTGGACTTGGCACCTATGCCAAGAAAAAATTAGGAGAAAAATTGTGGGTGCTAGGGGAGTTCTTTATTTCTCAGTACACAGATTTTTGTGAAACAGTTGTATCACTATATTGGAGTTTAAGGCTTACATTCAAATTCATATTTTAGTTCAGTAGTATTAGACATGTGGACTGAGTTTTTGGCTTCCAGCAGTTGGAATTATCTTAGTTTGCCACTTGCAGTTAGTTTCAGAGGGTGATGTTAACAATGGTACAGTTTTCCACAGGTGAGAGTGAACAGTGAAAGTGCTGCAAAAGCACCGAGGGTAACATATGGCAGTTCAGTAACTTTTGTCATGCATAATGTAGTATTTGCATTCCTAGTCATTTTGGAAGTGCAAATGCAGGTTCCTTTTTCTGATAGGAATACTCCTCCTGAGTGAGGCTTGTGGTTTTCATTCACGTAGTTTGACTGATTAGCCAGTCTCTAAAGAGAAAATGACCTCAACGTTTCCACTTCCAGCTGTGTGGATCAATTATCATGATTTTTTTTTAGTCCACTCTCCATACGATAGATCTCTCAATTTAGGTCTCTGCCCTTAGGGTATGTAAAGCGTAATCTGGTATTGCCATCACATACAAATTGTTTCTCCCTAGATGGGAGTGCACAGAAACACATTTTTGTTCTTCATGCTGTCACGAGCTTCTGCAAAAATCCTTTTATAATCTTGAAAACAAGTTATGTCAGAAAAAAGTCATGAAAATGTTTTATTTTGATATATTCATGTGCAGATCCACAAAACTTAAAAGAATAGTCTAGAGATTTCGGGATTAAGTGTACTAATGAGATTGGTAAATGCTTCAGGGTTTTAAAAGCTGTTTCACTGAACTATAGGTTCGGGAGCTGACATTCAGTTTAACTTGCATAATTTGACTGAAATTAGAAAACGTGTGAGGAGTGTGGCTTGCTGGACTATGGCTCAGAAAGGCACAGGTATGAAACACTTGGATTTGCAGGTTTTCTTGGCTGGGGGGGGATAGCCCATGTCCTATACTGTAGGTTGATCTCATCTCAGTAACTTTTGTTTACTTAGTTAAATATTTTGTTGGTTGAGTTTGCTTGTTTCTGTTTGTGCAGCAGTTGTCAAGGAAGAAGGAAAGACTTCTTTCTGGCTGCACAATGAGACACTGGCTCTACCTGAAGTTAAAAAGGGATTTCAGAATCAAAGTAGAAAAATCTCTGAATTTGCTTCTGGATAGGCAAGTTTCAAAAAGCAGATGTATGAGTATGGAGAAACTTAGTAGCTTTTCCTAAATAGCTCGAGGGGGAAAACAGGCACCAACTCAACAGGAATAACAAAACAACAACAAAAAAAACCTCAAAACCACCACACACACAAAAAAAAAACCAGCTTTCTTTTCATATAAATTTCCAAAATACACCAATAGAATTTTCAATAAAAGAAAAAAAATTCTCAGCAGAAGCTGTTTGGAAGTTGGGCCTGGATATCCTTTCACCTACAAAAAAAAGAAAGAACTGCAGAGGTAATTTGAAGCAGCATTGCTGATGAGGCTCCAAATTAAAATGACAAGATTCTTCCAGCATCCTCTCAGTAGCCGCTGTCGAGCCAGTTACGAGCAAACCAAAATTCCCTTTAGACACTCCATCAGGCTGGTGAGCATATGGCTCCAGGGTTTCCCCTTCATGGCTGCTTTATTGTATTGAGTCATTCTTGACTGACTCTTTTCCTCCTCCTCTGTCTTTTGCTCCATTTCCTTACCCAGCAGTATGGTTTCTAGGTCCCTCAAATCTTTTGGCAGCCAATATGGTGTTGCACTTACACTTTCAAGCATCTGCTTACTTCTGATAATAATTTTTTTTTTTTTTTTTTAAATTTTTTTGTAATGTAAGCCTCAGCATTTTCCGGCTCTTTAATCCCTTTGATGTTTGCTCTTGAGTGAAATATTGAAAAGCAGAAAGTTCTTAAGTTTTCCCTATAATCTTTCATAAAAATACTGGGACCAATAGAAAGGTTATCCTATCTCAAACATTATCTCCTATTCAGACCCCGTTCATTGTCATCTTCCAGGCACGAGTTACACATAAGCTTACAATAAAGAATAGGCAATTTCTCCTCTCACTCCTCTTCCTCATCCTCCACAGTCTTGTGAATGGGTCAACCTGCTACTTTCAACCTTGTAATGAATTTCCAGATGTTACACGTTGGGTTCAAATTGCAGTGTCCAGTGTTTTGCTTGAAAGGCCATTAAGACTGTGGTCTGAGGTCAGTGGGACAGGACATTAAGGGAATAAATGAGGTAGCGTTCAGATGCCCAGTTAAAATAGTATAACTAGTAAAAGCACAGACTTGCAATTAAAGATGTTGTATGCCTGTCTGAGCACTACATGTGATTTATAATCTTTGATATCACAGGCTTAATGATTTTGTTTTCATAGTCTCAGTAATAGATGTTCCTTCTGGAAACCAAGTTTTGGTACTGATCATGTCAAGATTACGTGAAAGTTCTTCTTCAAGGACTAGAAATAATCCTTTCTTAAAATACAAATTCTTTTATTGCTACAGCCTTCTTTTTGTGTTTAATTGGGGAAATAGAGCAGGTGGTGCATTATTAAAAACTGTATGGGGAAACATTTCAGGAAGAAAGAATGGAAAAAGTTGTAGTGCATCCCTGAATTCTGCATTATTTCCTTTTTAAGTGTGCTTCATATAAGTTTTCCATAATAATTTACTTTTTTTGAGAATTTACTGGTTCTGAGTCATTTTGGAGGGGACAGAGTTGCATGCAGCACCATCAACTTTTAACAAATGATTTATGCTATAGTGTGTTTAAGTCAACAGTAGTGTCTTTAAACTAACTGCATGTGTATTTGTGCCTTTTAAATCCAGTAGGTACATGACAGAAGTATCTGAATGGGATTGCGTGTGCAGAAGTTTATATTCCAGTATTGGAGCACATATGGCAGTGCATAGTTGAAAGCACCTGCTTTGGTGTTTAAGTTTTAAAGTGGTGCATCTGCACAAGGTTTTTGTCATACATTGTATCCAAGATGGAAATACTGCATTTATGGACTAGAATCTAGGTATGAACATTGGCATTTTGGTTATTCTGAAATTGTTCAAACAAAGCTTTCTTTGACCAAATGAGAGTGGAAAGAGAATTGGGGGTTTTATCTGTGTGTTTATTTATAAACACTTCAGTACCTTGGGTTCTTGTTTTGTTCTCTTTTAAACCTTTTGTAACTCTTCTCTTCTCCTCTTTTGTGGAGATCTATCCACTCTGATTGATCTCCTTTGTTGTAAGTCAAAAGGGAAGTATCTCTATGCAGCCATGTCTTTTTCTTAATTCCGTGAGAGCCCCATTCAAAACATGTGCCTCTACAGAAGTATAAAAGGAGCATGATGGTCAGATTCTTTTATTCTAACAGAGCACAAATCAATTTATGTACCTGCTCTTGAGTTTTGCTAATCTTCCAAAGCTGATGGTTCTGCCGAGGGCCTCTGAAGGTTAGTTTTCTATGATATTGTGTTATTTACCGAAAGGCTGTATTTTTATTTTTCCTTAATGGTCTTCATTGCCCCTGAAAAGAGAAGTTTTGTAGAAACCAAAAAAGACATTGACTGAAAGAAGTGAAATGGATTTTTTTCATATTCTGTAAAGCCATCAAAAGACAGATAACAAGAAAGATTGTTCTTTAGTAGGGCTTCAGTGAGCAAATGGATTCACTTCCATGGTAGTGTGAGGAGACAGATTCTTTAGAATTATTCCAGGAGAACAAAAATCCAATTCATCAAAGTCATCATGCCACAGCTGTTCCAACAATCTATCTCCTGCTGAATGCTAGCCAGCTAATTTTTGAGAAGTGACATTTTTCACAGTTTATTGTTTTCTCATCAACATGGCACCAACCACATCAAATATATTCACACAGTGATGTTGGCGTTGATGAATTAGCCATGTGCTTTCTATTTATGGGTATGGGAGTTCCAATTTCTTCAGGAGAAACAAGAACTTTTAGGTAGAATGTAGGAGATTTCTCTCTGGTCTGTATGTATGTTCTCTGTGTTCACATACTTGTTAAACTATGCTGGAATTCGGTAGCGTAATGAAGTATTTTTATGGAAACACGTAGTTCTGCAACCCTTCACAAGACTGTTTTTATGGATGGATGAAGCATATGGGGGTAAGCACTTTAAGATCACAATGTTAATACAGTTTGTTTTTAACAGCAGGCAGTTACAATGTGCTGTTTCTCAGCTCATGGTACCATATATGATTTGCCATGATCGGGCAGGTTCATTTTATAATTTTCATAGAATCTCAGAATGCTTTGTGTTGGGAAGGACCTTTAAAGATCATCTTGTCCGATCCCCCTGCCATGGGCAGGAATATCTTTTACTGGGTCAGGTTCCTCAAAGCACTCTCCAACCTGATTTTTCACATACCAGTATCCCCAAGTCCAGGGCTTCTCTCAGTCCTTTCATGCCCCAGTCACTGTCTTCTTTTTTTTTCTTCTTTTTTTTCTCCTGAAAAAGTATCTGACTATCAGTTCAATATTTCATACTTGGGGTTTTAGTCTGTAATAAACAATGTTAGTCAGTGGTAAACAATCTGTTTAAAACGAACCAAACCAAAACAGAGTCCACATTATTCCATTCTTTACTATAACTTGAACTATGTTGCTCTTACTCTCTCTGGGGTCAACAGTAGTTTGTCTTTGCAGTATTTTGTCATACAGATGTGACCGTACAAATGTTTCAGACGCTGATGAGATGTATAGGCTACAAGAAGAAAAAGAGTGGCTGTCTGGAAATAATCTTCTTGCAAGCCTGATGAATGAAGTCAACAAAGGTGCTTCATGGTTTGGGTTTCACAGTCATACTTGACCCTTTTTTCCTATATGTTTGTGATGTGCGCAGTGTTGGCTGTGATAAATAGAAGGATGTCTACCTACAGTCTTTTAGAGGAGTTTGTTCCAACTTAGATATGCACAATTCTTTCTCATGTTTTTTTTACATATATGTTTCAGCTGGAAGAGCAGACATAGTGCTCAGATACTCAAAAATGCATACGCACCACAACAAACTGCCTGTCAGATACCCCGCATAACTATAAAAATAAAAAGTATCTTGGCAATTATTTTTCAGCTGTGAAATATACTTTTGAAAAGCTGTGACTATAATTTTTCTTGCTATAGAACTCTTTGTACTTCCTTATTGTTACCATATGCAGTGCTTTTATGTAGTTCAGCCACTCTCTGAATAGCCAAACCCTGAACGATTTTTCTTACTCCAAATTGCTTACTTCTAGACATAACTAGTCCATCTTGTAATTGTAAGGGCACTATTAGAGTGTTCAGACTGCATGTAGGACTCCCAGTTAGGATTCTTGTAATCTAGAGTGATGTTGCTCGAAGGAAACGTTTTGGAGACTGTACCTGGCATTTCTGGTTTATTTTGGAATCTTTAAAACTGTCCCACATCTTCCATCTTGTTCCGTTATTGATGATTTCCGTCATCTAATTTAAGCTAATCTGGACACTAGAGTCACTTCATGAAATTTATATCTTCAGCTCACATGTCCTTTTCTTTCTTGACATTCAAAGAAACTAAAAAGTATGAAAAAATGCAAATATTTTCTTTTCTGTAACAAGAACAGCAAAATACGTGTAAGATTCCTGCCAGTTCTGCTTGGCAGCCTACTGTTAGTGTTGGCTTATTGCTTTACATGTGCATGCTGCGTATTTCTCTGTACTGAAGGCACTACACTGGACAAGTGGTTTAAAGTATAAATTGGAATAACTTATGATTACCTTTACGCTCATGAACTGAAGTCTCAGTGCTGAGAGCCTAGTCTAGGCATGGTGTAGCTTTTCTGGCTGATGGAGGTGTAGTCCAGAGCCTTAATCATGGCGCTGCTATTCTTCATTCTCCAGGTTTTATCAGGACCTTGCTTCTGACTATCTTCTATGCTTCCAGGGTATGCTTTGAGATCCTTGTTGGTTTGATAAAGGCAATTTTTTAGGATTTTTTGATGGGAGAGTTAATACATGACTTGCAATCAAATGAACGATTCCTGGAGTTACAGGATGAGGCTATTAAGGACTTAAGAATGCAATTTTTTCTTTCTGTTGGTTTCGGGGGTTTTTTGTTTTGTTTTGTTTTTTAAACTGAATGCAGTTTTTCCATTGAGATAAGAACAGTGGGCTGTATTAGAGAGGGGTTGTCGTTCAAATCTTGAATAATTAATTTTGCATCAGTGTTTTGAATGAGTCTAGGAAAAGAAAGATGTTGTTTCTGAAGGCTGAATAAGGTAAAAGCTCTAGCAGTTCAGACAGAACCCGTCAATTGCTGGTCAAGAAGATCAAGCAGCCTAACAGTGCTGTGAATTTTGTTGTTTTATAAAACCCCCTTCATTTAAAACTCTAAATCCCTACCTTGGAATACATTTATACTTACTGTGCAATCTCCAGGTGATGATCCATCTAGCTGAGTTTTCTGTCTCAAGTAGTAGTAAATATGAACTGCCAGAGGGAAGAATTCAGGAAAATCTGAAATGGACTTCTTTGAAAGAGCATTGTAGTACTTCATTTGTCTTTGTCAGTAGTTTTGCTTTTTGGGGTAAAGGGGTTTTAAACAGCAGCCTCATCTTGTACACTTATAGTTCATTCTTTTCACAGTAAAGTTTTCTTCACCCCAAATGATCTGGATTGTTTATTTGTTTGGCTTTTTTTTCAGTAATATCCTGATTGCTGGCCAGAGAGACTTGTTGCAGGTTGATTTAGTGCACTTTTTTTCTCCCAGTCTTGAAGCAACTGAATTCTGTGCCTGGGCTGTTCTCTCACACTGCTTTTAACATCAATCACTTCCAGAACCAATAATGTTTCATCCGTAGGAGAAATTTAGCTACCTGACGGGCTTATCATACTCATTGCCTCCATAAGCTCTAAAATAAAACTTCACTAAAAAGAAATTGCATCAGACTTGCTAGGAATTATATATCCTTGCTAGGAATACTATATTACATCTAATTAAAGTCAGCCTTGATAAACCTGTAATTAACCAAAGGAGAGAGAAAGAAAGATGTGGAGAGCCATCATTTTAATGGTATCATGATGAGGAAACCTGACAGGTTTGGGTTTTTTAACTTCTATCAATCTTGAACTAAAATAGGGGATTTGAAAAGGCAATGTGTCATCTTTCACCTTACCTGAACTCAGTGAGGATGATCTGCAAACCTGCTGCTTGAAACAGATTTTCTTTTTTTTTTTTTTCCACATAGGTATTAAACTCAGTCTGACATAGTAACTGGTATGCAGCTCCTACAGCTGCTGTAAAGCTGGATTCCTGCTTTCTGCTGAATCTCCTATTGCATATGTATCGACAAGAGATTTCAGGCAGCTGCAAGTAACAATTCAACAAACAAGTTTACGGTAGATTGTTTAGAAATGTGGAATAAGTTAGTTGCATGATTTAATCAGATATGAGTTTCTGGATTCTGAACTGCTGCTGAATTTCTATATCTTAAAAAATGACTGGGGCATACCTTAAAATGTGATTATTTTTTTATTTTTTTATTGACAACTGAGTGCCAACTCACACTCCTATTAAAGTTAGTGTGAAAACACTTTTAATTTGGTTCACTACAAACTGAGCCCAGAAAATACTTGTATGCTGGCCAGCTTCAGCTATGCCATTCCTATGTCTCAGTAGCTTTATTTGTTGGGCCAACCCTGGCTATCAGAAATGTTGAAATAACCACAGCCACTTATTTGTGCCATGAAGTTCCAGTAAATTGAAACAGTCTAGCATGGTGTTACTGGGGTGCTGTTCAGTTTTCTGTGTTCATGTCTCTCTCTCAAAGACACAAATGTTTCTATATTAATTTTGTGTATAAAGAGCACTTTAGACACCTACGGTCTGTATTGGGAGAGAGAATTTTTTCCAAAACACTTGATTTCACACCAAATACTCAGGAAAAGCAATGAGCTGTCAAAATTTGAGAAATCATTATGTATTTGGAGATAATAATTGGCCTGCTTGTAATTTAATACACTAGAATTGGAGTAATTTGCAATGTCAAAAGAATGTGTTTGCAACAAATACATTTCTCTGCATACTTCCAATGAATATAAACCTACCAAAATTATGCAATGTTAAAATATTCCAATCCACCTTATTCAAAATCAAAACCCCAAAAAACTTCCTTTAGATAGAGGGTAATCTGTATTTTATAAAGAAGAAATGATGTGTGGTTTCTGTTTATTATGTGTCTTCTGGTTCACAACTCAGCCTTCTGAAGAGTATTCCTTAAATGAAGAAAGTCACTGAAGGATGAGTGAAGAAGTTAAGTGTAAGAAGATAATCCAAATCTTCCTCTTTTCCTTCCATCAGAAGATTCTTTTATCACATAGTAGATTGGATTTCAACGTGTGCTATCTTTTCTTCACTTTTCACTCAGAATTTTCTGAAGAAATGAATATTGCAGTAAAGTTGCCTGAAGTAATAATACTGGCTGATGCAGTTGCTTTTGTATTCCGTTTCTGAAAATAAGCCCTAATATGCTTAAAATATTTACCTCCAGAGTAACCCATATGTAAAAAGATGCTGATTCAATGGAAAACATCTGATTTTATGTAGCATTCAAGATTAGACTAAAAATATCTTCTTTGAGAAATATTACAGAAATTTACAGTATTCTTGAGGAGTGGAAGATACTTTTCATGAAACCAGACCAAGATGGCACTCATAGTCCCCTTCCTCCCTTGCGTTGTCTCTGTCCACATTAGGGTTATTAGATAGGTAGGTAGTGCTAAGTAAATAGTTGGGTATTACTTGGAAAAAAAAATCTACCGAACAAACATCTTTACTGTTGAGGATATTGGAAAAAAGTCTCCGTAATACCGTAAGTAAACATCCAATAGTAGCATGCATTTTAAAATGTTAGTGGAAACCTAGAAAGGAAATGCATAGTCCAGAATAAAAATTTTCAATGCCACCTGTAGTATCTACAGTAAGCAAACAAATAGTTAAAGTACATGTCTGTTGTATAAACCTACTCATCCCCTTCTCTTTCATGATGCATTGTCTTGTCTAGTATTCTAAAATGTTTTATGGGGATTGTGTTACAGAAGGCCGTGTATTTGGTACTTGCTAAAAATTACATGTTGATTTGTAGGAGCAGTTATTTAGAGAGCTAAGCAGAAAGTAGTTTGAACTATATAGTGCGCAGCTCTGGAGACAATCAAGTTTAAGCCAAAAATGGACTATAGTTTGAAGTCTTTCTTTCAAACTGAATGAAAATGTCTTTGAGTATTCTGTGAGACTTCCAGTGCAATCATGCAATGAATTTCAATAAATACTGTCATATATGGGATTTTTCTCAGTGCATCCTAAAGTAGCCTTATGTACTATTTCAGCTCATCTTTTTCACCAAGCCTATATCAGTTGTGGAGATTCTGATTGTTTCCATTTTTAAAAAGTGTTTTCTCTCTCTTTCCAACACTAGAAAGAAGTAATTGAGGAAAGAAGGAAATTACCGTGTTTTGCTGTTAAAGATTTAGTATTTTATAATGAAAGACTTATCCATTTTGCAGTAATGACCTCTTATCTTCAGAGATATTTTTTTTTCTCCTGTGGGGCTCTATGTCTCAAGCAAATTTCTCTTTCTTCTCCTATTCTCTATAAAGCAAATCCCAGAAGACTTTCCCAGACTTCAGACCAAATAGTCCTGATAAAAGGGAATCATGGGAAAAAAAAAATCCTGTTATTTTCAGTTGTGAGCAGGTGCTTCTCTTCAGCATACTGGGAATTTCTGATTCTTCTTTATTGAGACTCTTCAACATGCCACATACAGTCCTTTAATTCAAGTGCAAAAGCTATGTAGCATGGATGAAGAGCAGGCAAAAATTTAACTGTAGTTAAAATACTAATTATTATAGGGGAGCACAAATAGTATTTTATTTTTTTTTTATAATAAAGAAACATTCCATGAAAACAGTGCTTATATGCACAATACAAGCACTGCTACATCTGCAAGAGCTGCTGGCTGGTTCCTCTAAGCCAACCGTTTGACCCTGTAATGAATTTTCCTTCTACAAATACTTGTATAATTCTTTTCTGTATTCATTCATCATAAGAATAATTAAATCTTTTGGGCTAAGCTCGCAGAAGACCAAACAGTTAAATTTAGCTGCTGGCCCACACAGCCCTCTGGGGGACTTTATATACTTACCATGACCTTACTGCTGAGTGTTTTAACTGGTAATATCTGTAGTTTGCTTTCTAGAAGTAGATGTATTCATAGCCAAGATTCAGCTCAGCCTTCATTTTTGCACGTGCAAGACTGTGTGTGCAAATATTACTAGGTAAATATCCTGTAGTACAGTGCTAGAAAAATCTGGGAAAGCTAATAATTTGCAGACTTGCCTTGATTTTTGGGGTGTACTGTACCATATTTAGAAATTTGCTAAATAACTATGAGAAAATTAGCTAGTGCTCTATGTGTGCTGCACGTGTGGGATCAAGAGGCACTGAGGAAGCGTAGTAATAAAAGCTGGCCTGTTAATGCACTGGAAAGCATTGCTTTCTTTATCAGATACCAGGGAAGAACTATCTCAGAGATAACATTTGAAAGGTATGGTAGGTCATCCCAACAGTCACACACTTTCCCAGGACACCAGCACATAAAAAAGTTAGTGGTCATGCAGATAACCAAGGTGCCGGTGACCTGCTTTGCTCTGTCAGCATGTCATCTACTCGTGATGTGACAGGAAACCACAGTAAGAGCTGGAGGGAAGGAGAGGTAAGGGGTTTTATTCCTGTAGGGCTGCCCAGTTACGGTCACTTGTTATTGGATCTGACAAGTAGGTTAGTGCACAGGCTTCTCAGAAAGCCAATAATTTACCAAAAATCATGAGAATGTGTACATCCAACTGATGTCCTCTTTCGTACTAAGTGTTTCTGGAGTTTTTAGCAGAGTCCATGATCTAGGCTGGGAGAGGACAGATAGCTAGGGAACTCACTAGATTGATATGGCATCGCTTTTTCATAGTCTTTATGACTTTCTTGATAGCTGGTTGAACTGACTCATTCATATGACTATAGTACCTATTAGTAATAGTGCAGAAGGTGGGAATACACGCTCCTGGGTGAAGGGTTCAGCAGAACCCCTGCAGGTCTGATTTAGACTAAACTATTACACTCTGAGTTTTGCTCACAAGCCGAACTAATGCTCAGAAAGGGAGCAAAATGCAGCAAGGATAAAATGGATCAACATAAACCCAGCAAGTATGCTATGTGCTGTCTTCTCCGCAACAGTGATCCAAATCGAGCAGCGTGAGCGATCGGTCCTAAGGGGCTGTATGCATAGGGAAGGCAGTCTGGAGAGAGTGCCTGTGGAGCTCCGGGGGGAAAGTCTGGCTGGAGCGCCAGCATTTAAGAGAAAATTTCTTTCCAGCAGATGTAAACTAGTATGCCTTTCGCATGGGACTGAAAGCTCATAGTTTCAGTCTAACAGAGGATATTAATGGCAGAAACAACTTTTCTGTCCCCTCTTACTCCATCCTCAGTGAAAGGTAACTTGACTGTTCATTTATCAGAAGACACAGCAATTAAATGTCAAATTTAAAATTAATCCAACTTTCTGTAGCCCTCTTCTCTCTACTCTAGTCACCTAAACGTGAAGTTTAGAACCAGCTTCTGCGTTACAACAGTTAAATCCACGTTAAATCCTTTCTAGAATTTGCATCTGTATAACTGGAATCAACCTCTGGACTCTGAAGGAGATAAGTAACTTGTGAAGTATCAGCAAGGCTAATTCCATGTTTCTCAAGGGGTGGGGGGAAGAAAGCAGGATAAGGCATAGGACTTCTTGGCCAAAGTATAGGTGGAAATCTTTAGTATCTCAGTGAACTGTGTGAGCTGATGTTTCTTATTAACCATCATTATTATAATGTTAATTTAAATACAGATTAGTCATAAGATTTTAAGCATTAGCTCTTTTCATCTTGCAACCGTGTGATAAGACCATTCAGTAAATAGGTTACCTATTCTGTTTTCTCAGTTATTTAAAGAAAATACACAAGCCAGATGCATTATTTCATATGTTTGGTTGTGTTGTACCACTGTGATTCACCAAACTAACAACTCCCTCATTGCATATTGAACCTATCTTTTGTTAAACACCAGCTATTGCCTGGCTCCTTCCCACCATACTGTTTTTATTACTTCTGTCTTAGGTCTGCTTCTTTTCTTGTTTCTTTTCTGTACCTTCATTCTCAAAATATCTTTAAGGTATTGTATTTAACTGCTGACATAGAGTTAGTTATTTGTCTTCTAAAGCCTGCAGTATTCCTCCCCAAGTCTGTATGTTTTTCCTCATCTTCAGTGTTCCTCTGATTTAACTGTTCCATTTTGTTTTGACTTTTGATTATCCCAGGGTCCGATTGGTATGGATGGAAAGCTGGTAGGTGATTTGTTCGAAACCAGTGTAATTTAGGTCTTGCACATATTCCCTCTTTGCTTTTTTAATTGCTTATGCTGAAATGTATATTAATCACATATTGGCTTCCTTCCGCATAACTTATTTCAATCTCAGTAGCATAGATTTTAACGGAGTGGCTGAAAAGCCACTTCAGTCTTTTGTGTCTGTCCAAGAAAATGGAGGTCAGCCATGATACTCCCTTTTCCTTATCGTTTTCTACCTGGATTAGATTGGAAGACAGATGTTCCTGCTTGGGTGCTCTGTCGGGAGAATCCTTCACAAGGGTAGTTTGGTGGTGCCTTTCAAACAGCAGGATGTTGTTTCCGACCATATATCTGTGGCTCTTGCTGGTTTCCTTTTTCCACAGGCTCTTTGTTTTTGTGTTTTTAGTTTCTCTGCCTGGATTTTGTTGGCTGATTAGATCTGAACAGCCCCATGTCTCATTTTAAATACATTTGTATGCTATCCCAGGTAATCTTTAGGGAGGTGATACTTTAATTAAGTTAGAAGTAACCTTTAATTTTATACAATCCATTTGTAAATACATTTGTATTTGTGCATATATTTGTATATCCATATATTTGGATGTACGAGCCTGGAAGTTTATGTTCCCTGTCTCTTTCTCCTTTTCCAGGACAGCCCTTTTCTTTGATACCCTAAACACATCTTTTCTTTTCTGTCCTTTCATTTGCTACAAGTTCTCTGCAAGCTCAACTTGCTAACTAGCAGTGCCAGCTTCCATTTTCTTCTTTGAAGACTTTTCCCTGTGCTCCTTGACGTCTCTTTCTACTGTTAACTTTTCCACAACGTTTGCAGCCTCCAGTCAATAGGCTTTTTCTTTAACCTCCTCTTTGAGGAGATTGATGGTTTACCTGCTGCCTTCAGCTAGACCTGGCTACACCCTATATCTTTTCTTTTTCTTTTAGTATCACCTACATATCAGCAGCTAATATTAGGTTAAATTGCTAGGAAGGCATTAACTATCAACCATAGAAGACCTTCCATCATGGTAATTAGAATAGGCTTTCAAACGTAACCCTCTTCTTTCCTACAAAATAATGTATTAAGTCAGTAAATAGGAATATAGAAGGGAAAATTGGTCTGAAGATTTTGCTGAAACTGTGACATGTTATGGAGTCATGCAGATTAAA